>NC_043968.1:8865507-9088007 GCF_902148855.1 Sphaeramia orbicularis
AAGAGCTCAGTGTCAGCCCCCAAATGATGTTTATGACGTCATTGTGTGTTTTGGTCTGAGGCTCCGCCCATCACCTGTCTGCCAATTGCAGAGTCAGTAGCCTTTGTTCATCCAGGTTGGCAGTTCCACTGAGCTGCAGCTGGAACATTTCTGATCATTAATGTCTGACATTAATAAACCTCAAAGGACTCTGATTATTCCCAAATACGTCAAAGTGACAAAGTGAGAAACAAAACAAGGATCTGTATAGGAGATGATTTAGAAACATGGACACGGCTGAAAGAGGAGAAGGATTTGAAGACGACGCTGGCTCTGCCTTAGTCTGACCACCATAAGAACCACTGAGAGCCGGGACCGCTGTGTCTGCACCTGGTCCCAGACCAGCAGTCTCTTCTCCTGGGGCTGTTCTGTGGTCTCTTCTTCTGGCCCTGGTGAAGAAACTGCCGGTCCGGGACCTGGTACCGGTGAAGGACTTGTCTCTGTCCATGGTAGCTCCTTGTAGTTCAGTGTTTTCTGTGGAAGTGACCTCTTCATGTAGCGGTGTGTAATCCGAAAGGGGGGGGGGTGTCATCCGGTTTCTTATAATACTATGGGGGGGTGGGGGGGTAGTGATCCCTGCCGCTTGTACTTAAAAGTGAAACTTAAGGCTCATTTCCCTTTTCCCTATCTCCTAAGTCTTCTCAAACTTTCATTTGAGTGAATAGGACGTTTGTCCTGTTCTGTTATATTATACTTATGTAGAATGAGTCTGGTGATGATTTTTTAATGAAATTTATGGGTGGTGGCAATGATTAGTGGAAACACTAGTTGTTGACGCTCATGCTGGATCTGGCAACCCCTAGTCTGGGAGAAGGAGGAGAGGATACCACGCTGTACAGTATTTGGAATGTGATTGCAGTACCAGTTTGGGCCACAATCCTACATACGGCACATTTAAAAAAAAAATTGTTACAATTTGCACTGTATATTGTTTTGACTTCTTACTGCTACTTTCTTCTGACATTTGGTACCATTTGGTTTGTCTGAAATGTAATTCTATGGGAAGTAAGCAGTGCATATTTAATGGAATAATCCCGATATAATGGATTGTGTTTTATGACTTGGTGATCTTTTGATCAGCTGATGGTTTTCTTCTCCATATCTGATGATTGAAAAGCTCCTTTGTTTTGAGTGTTTGTAGTTTTAACAAAGTTAAGGTTAGGTAAAACAGGATCTAGGCTGGTCTGCACTCATTTCCGTCTTTTTGCCAGTGTGCCACCTAAGACCCCATAAGACGTTGCCAGAAGAAACACTTAAGGCGTACTCGCGCACACACACACACACACACACACACACACACACACACACACACACACACACACATACTTGCAGTCCTCTGGGGAGCTCAGTGCCTGCAAAGTGCTGATAGCCTCAGATCCTGGATGTATGTGTTTTCCTGTGTGTGTGTGTGATGCTGCATCTGTGCACCAGGCCCGTCCCCCCCCCCCAGTCTCTCTCCCAGGCCAGTGGTGGGCTGGAGCCATCCATCAAAACTGGCATCGTACAGGGAGCAGAGGAGCTTTGGCGTCTGCCTGGGGCAACGTGTTCACATTCACCTACGACAAGAGGCGAACACAAACGGCCATGCAGCTCAAGATGCTCGTCTACCGGACAAATAGTTTGTGGGAAAAAAAGGTGAAGAACTTATGTGGGGCTACAGGGTTTTATGTCAGAAAGAGCTGGTGGTTCATCAGGGGTTTAGTCCTTTATAGCAGTGGTCCCCAACCTTTTTTGTACTACGGACTGGTTTCATGCATGAAAATTTTCCGCGGACCAGGTAGAAGTGTGGGGGTTCCGATAACAAAAACTTTTGTCAGTTCAGAGCATGTGATCTGAAACACTTACACTGTATATCAGACAATTCCACTGATTCTACAGTGTAATATCAGCTCACCCTAATGCAGAACCAGTGGAACCCTGGACTTGTGTTCCTGCAACTAGACAGTCCCATCTGGGGCTGATGGAGACACACAGTCCAGGTGTGTTCTGTAGATCCAGTCTACTACTGTGGAACTGTCATCGCAGAAAACCATGATCACGCAAAGATATGAGGTTGGAAACAGAAGAAGGACTTTCAGGGCTTTTGTGGTGATATCCACATATTCTGCTTTGGCTTTAATCCAGAATGCACAGAGGTTTGAAGTTGTCTCAAACATGGATGGATGTGTCAGAGCAGTTTGGAGGCGCTTGTGTGTCACCTGTTGCGATGAACCTGTAACTGAGGCAGGAATCCTGATATTTCCTTCTAAATGCAGTTTTCTGTTTGCAGGCAGTCTGTGACCCTTCTGCAGCCTCATCGTTTCCTCGTTTCTTCCTAAAAAGTTCTCCAGTGAATTTTGTTTTTGGCTCATTTCTTTAGCTTGTTTTCTACTGAGTGAAACGGCACCAGAGTCTAGCGGTTCTGAGGCGAGGGAGGAAACATTTGCTTTTCAAAATAAAATCTCCGGAAGACTAATGGAAAAAATTGCTTTAATATTAACCACAATTTTTTTTTCTTTGCTGCCCGGTACCAAATGATCCATGGACCAGTCCGGTACCGATCTGGGGACTGGAGGTTGGGGACCACTGCTTTATAGAACACTCAGAAATACTCTGAAATAAAACATTTACACCTCAGTGTGTTATTGGAGGACATAACAAGACTTTATTACTTTGGTGAAATTTTGCACTTTATTTGTCATGTATAAGATCAAGGTTAGTGAAGTTACCAAATTTGGTTCCTTGCCCATAAATAGCAATAAATAAATAAATCCATATATATAAAAAATACAGGAAAAACACATGTAAGGTGAAAGAAACATGTATTTTAGAACATGAGAACATCAGTTGTAGACCATTCCAACAACATGTGTGCTGATCCAGACCCCTGTCCACATCCACATGATGCCTTTGAACATCAGTCCTTACATTAGTACCATTACTTCATGGCTGTTTTGTAATGTATGTGGAAATGACCAAAAATAGTCACTTGCCCGATAAAGGACATAACAAGACTGTATTACTTTTGTGAAATTTTTCAGTTTTTTTTGTTATGTAGAAAATCAAGGTTGATGAAGTTACCGTATTTGGTTCCTTACCCAAAAGTGGCAAAAAAAAGCAACAAAATTTCAAGAAGTATATGTAAAAAATACATATTAAGGTAAAAGGAACATGTATTTTAGAACATTAGACCAACATGCATGCTGGTCCAGACCCCTGTCCACATCCACATGATCCCTTTGAACATCATTCCTTATATTAGTACCATTACTGCATGGTACCAAACAAAGCAGGTCCACTCAGTGTTCATGCAGAGGTGGACCTTACAGACCCTGGAGACCACATTGGACCTGAAACCTATAACTGTTGCTGTCACTGTCTTTTAATGCATGCGGAAAATACCAAATACAGTTACTTGCGCAATAAAGGACTAAACTGTGTCATATAGACCTGATTTGCGCTGATTTTGCAGGAAGTTTAGTTTCCTGTCTTTAACTCATAGCATTTGGTCACATATCAGTAGAGCTGTATGTTATGTAAATATGTGGAACTATCCACTCGTTTCTGTCTGTCATCTCTGAATACTAAGAATAAGAAAACAGGAAATGTGCTCAGAGTGGTACCTGTTACTGTGTCATGTCCGTTTCACGCTCAGTATGTTCACTTCCACGATCGTAGGCTGAGACAGGTTTGACTTTGAAGAACTGGGAAAGAACTGACAATATCTGACACTGTATGATTCACTTTTTACATTTAGTTTTTATCTGTATGTTGGACTTTTTTTTTTTTTTTTTAACTCATTTTGGCTTTTTTTTTTTTTTTGAGTTGGTGTGTGTTCCAAGGTTATAATACTTTTAGATTTTTCAATATAGTTTAGTTTTATTTAGTTTTGAGTTTTTTTTTCTCTAATTACCTCTGCCAAGGAGGTTATGTTTTTGCCAGGGTTTGTTTGTTTGTTTGTTTGTCTGTTAGCAAGATAACTCTACAAGTTATGGACAGATTTTCATGAAATTTTCAGGAAATGTTGATACCGGCACAAGGAACAATGGTTAAATTTTGGTGGTGATGGAGGGGGGGGGGGGGGGGGCAACAGATCTGCCTTGGCAGAAGTCTGCGTTCTCCAAGTACTTTTCTAGTTCGGTTAGTTTTAATTCGTTTTTAGAGCAGGTTATTTTATTTTATTTATTTATATTTGCACAAAATAAAAACAGCAATGGAAAAAAACAACAACATTCAAACAAGTAACAAAATTGTGCAGGAGAGGTTAGAAGCCATAAAAGAAGGCTTATATGAATACCTCCCCCGAAATGAACAATACACAAAAAAAGAATAAAACTAGAAGCACTCGGAGAGCGCAGACCTCCGCCAAGGCTGATCAGTGCCCCCCCCCCCCGTGGGCCCCCCCACCCCCGATCACCACCAAAATTTAATCATTTCTTCCTTATCCCATTTCCAACAAACCCTGAAAATTTCATCAAAATCTGTCCATAACTTTTTGAGTTATGTTGCACACTAACGGACAGACAAACAGACAAACCCTGGCAAAAACATAACCTCCTTGGCGGAGGTACAAATACAATATAACTGAAATAATAAACTAAAGTAAAAACAATAAAATGTAATCCACATTACAAATCATCAAATACAAATCAAGTAATACACAGCCTTACATGTTTTCATGAATTAAAGTCCTTTTCAGATGCTTTTTAAACAATGATAAAGTAGATGTTGATTGAAGTTCAGGTCTTAGATTATTCCACAGATTTGGTCCACGATATTTCAGAGAATACTAACAGACTGAAGTTCGGCAGTACGGAAGAGAAAATTTGCTTGAAAATCGTGTCGGAAGGTTGTGACTAACAGAAGACAACATAAAGAAATTGTGAAAAACTTTAGGAAGAATATGAGTTAAGTGAACATATTTGTACATGAAGACACAGGTCTGGTAAACGTTCACATCAAAAACTGAGAGAAGATTGAATTTTTTGAATTTTTGCTAGTTTTATTAGTTTTAATTTTTTTGTAAATGCTTAGTTTTAGTTGTTTTAGTTTTTTTTTTTTTTTTTTATATCTTTTCTCTTCTCTCTGTCGTATTCAAATAAATCCCAGACAGGACTCTGCTGCTTTCTCCCAACTTTAGTCTTGATGTTTCCAGGTAGAGTTCAGATGAAAAGACGACTTAACGACAAGTGACAGACCGTGAAGTTCCATATGGTGCCAGCAGCTGAAAATGCTAGAGCGAAATAAATCGCTCTTGTATCAATCTGACATTGACAAAGATGAAAATGAAGGGAATTTTTATCTGTAATTTTTATCTGTTTAGTTAGTTTTGTAAACACACAATACAGTTTCAGTTAGTTTTGGTTCTTTCTTTTAATTATAGTTTTTCTTTATTTCATTTAACGAAAATGTTTTTTCATTCTAGTTTTCGTCATTTCGTTAGTTTTCGTTAACGATAATAACCTTGGTGTGTTCACTGGTCTTGAAATAACAGTTGAGAATCAAAAACAGGGGGGTTCTTGAACATGTCTGTGCGTTTGACAGAAAGAGGGAGTGTGTTGACAGGGTGGGACTCACTCCTATTGAAGCCTTATCTACACAAACACACAACTCTACTCAAAAATAGGCCTTTATGAGCTCTGCACAATGTGTTTTGGATTTTAATGACTGCAGATTGGAGTCAAATATTATTTTTGAATCGGGATAAAGGCGCTACAGAATAAACATGTGCAGCTTTGAGAGTTGATGAAGACGGACCTTGAGTGTGTGGAGAAAGGGAAAGAAAATGAAAGTACAAACACACATCTTGACACTTCTGCTCATACAGATGTTCACTTCAACTTAGTCGTGTTTCATGTCTTTGATCTTGGGACGGAGCTGGATTTGCTGTTCCAGCCTTTATGTTACTGCCCTTAGGCTCCAGTGGTATTTTTAATACACAGACATAAGTCATATCTTGAATAAAGTTTTTTTTAAATTTTTTTTATGGGTGTTATTGTCATGAAATGGACAGATTATATTTTTGTTTTTTTATATCTGTATTGTTATGAATTGGACATAGTTATTTTTGATAAGTATGTTACTGTGAAGAAATGAACAGTTTATTTTTGTGCATTATTGTTATGGAACAGATACTTTACTTTTGTTTTTGATATGTGTATCATTAGTCGCTTTTCCATTGGACATCTGTGCAAAACTTTACCGATATTTACTAAATGTTGAAAAAACAGAAGTGCATAATGTCGTTTTTCCATTAAATCACAAATACAATGATTTGCTTATTTATTATCGCAAGATGACACATTCCATAAACATGACGACGAACGTAAATATGGTGTTGATTTACAGATATATTCATTATTATTATATATTACCCCTCTGTCTTGTACTAAATTAAAAAATGATTGGGTTTCCTGGTGTGTCCACACATACCGCAACATGTTTCTTCTTCTTCTTTGCTTGTTGTCAACATCAGTTTTTTTTTAAATTCACCTGACTCTAGTTGCGAAAAAAGGTCTTTCCATTGCAGTTTTGCGTGATATACCATTTGTGCTACGCCCGAAAAATCACCTCTTGCCAGCGCAAAAACTTTTAATTGAAAAATGAGACTTTTGGTGAAATTGTCGTTTTTCCATTAGGTACATTTTTATGCGCAAGTTATATTTGCACAGTTTGAGGCTCAATGGAAAAGTGATTATTGTCGTGAAAAGGACAGAGGTTTTTTTTTTTTTTTTTTTTTTTTATGTGTATTATTGTTATGAAAAGGACAGAGTTTACTTTTGTTTTTAATATGTGTATTATTGTTATGAAAAGGACAGGATTTATTTTTGTTTTTGATATGTGCACTATTACAGCTACAAAAAGGACATAGTTTACTTTTAATGTGAAATGCTGCTGCCAAATGGACAGACTGTCTTTGATATGTACAGCAATTTTGTGTTTTGTGCTTAGTTAGTATTTATTCTGATATGTGTAGGATTTTTCTGTTACTTATGGAATCTGACAGGAGTTTAGGGTAGGTGAAGGATGGAGTAAGGGGGCGGAGATTAGAAATTAAACTTCATCCCTCGCTCCTTTTGGAATGTTGGACTTTCTTTTATATCATCCTTTTGTTGTTTGGTTTTAACGCTAATTCGAAACAAACAAAGTTCAGTGGGTCCTATTGAATGATATTTTTCAGTGAAGCTGCAGACTGCATCAAAACCCTCTCAGTTTAGTCAGTGTTTGTCTGTTCTGAACTCTTGTGTTCAGGGGTTTTTAACTCTGATCCACCCTCACACATAGTGACAGTAGATGCACCGTAAGAACCAAATGCCACCTGAAATGGAAACTAATATGAAGAAGAGGAAGTCTGTCTTAAGTTTCTGCAAAAGCATGGTGGTGCAGCAAACACAGCAATTCTCATTTTTCCTCCCTAAATCCCCCCGAAGTTCACACGTTAGGTAATAAAAGAAATCTCACAACAATGCAAGATATTGCATTGCTGCAAAATGAAGCACAGGTATCACATTTTAAGTATAAATCAATAAAAGAAATTTTGCAACAATACAATATCTTTTTTTAGTTACGAAATGAAGCACAGGTACTGGGGTGCCGAGGATTGGGGGGGGGGGGGGGGGGGGGGGGCGGTAAACATGACAAATTCATGGGGCCCAGTATTTGTGGGGGGGCCCATAGAGCAGTGGAGGGGGTCCAGTGGATACAGGTTCAAAGTAGTGAAAATTTTGTGTAAGATTTGCTGTAAAAAAAAAGGTGTAGAAGCAAACGTTGAAAGCATGTTAAGTTTCAGTTTGTTTTCACGCTATTGTAAGTGATGTTGTTTATGGACTGCAACCCCCCCCCCCACGGTCCAATACATTGAGAAGATAGTCAGTTTCTGTAGGGTCCACAATCACTACGCTTTCATGGGGCCCATAATTGGTAGCGGCGCCCCTGCACAGGCATCACATTTGAAGTATAAATCAATAAAATAAATTTAGCAAAATTACTAGATATTGTATTTTAAAAAATGAAGCACAGGTATCACACTCTAAGTATAAATCAATAAAATATTTTGCAACAGTACAATGTCTTTTTTTGTTGTAAAATGAAACCAGATACTGGGGTGCCGATGGGGGGGAAACATGACAAATTCTTGGGGCCCAGTATTTGTGGGGGGGCCATAGAGTATGGAGGGAGCCCTGTATCACACATAAGTATAAATCAATAAAATAAATTTAGCAAAAATACAAGATATTGTATTTTTGCAAACTGAAGCACATGTATCACACTCTAAGTATAAATCAATAAAAGAATTTTTGCAAAAAACAAGATATGCATACTTTCAATGAATAAACTTCCATTTGTGTTTATTTCTTTTGGTTGAATCATTATCAAAAACACGATTTGTGCTTCAGGAGGGGAGCTTTTTTGTGGCAGATTTTTATCTTCCAGGCAAGAAAAATGAATATTCTGTTCAAGACTAAAAAATACCAACCACATGATGACTGCAGTTTGCCTTTGTTATACGATGTGGTAATAAGCAAAAATCGACATTCTTGTATCTATTGAAACTTGTTGGGTTAATATTTCTATGACTGTAAATTATACTTTTATATCAACACTGTATTATCAGTTTAAATGCTTTAACCTCCTCAGACCCACCTATGGGTTTTCTGTCTACATTTGTGGACAAGAGTTTCACAACTTTATACAAAAAAAGAAAAGAAAACTGTCCACCACAAAGGACATTCCATAAAAATTTTAAAAACTGCATCTGAAAAAACTGTTGCATCATGATGTTTCCAATATTGGCACGTATTTAATAAAAACAAAAAAAGCTGGTACTTTGCTGACATTTCCTGGGTCTTAGGGAGGTCAAACCTGTTTTTAAAAAAAAAAAAAAAAAAAAGAATGCAGTGTCTTGTGTTTTTGCAAAATGAAGCACATGTATTGCACTTTAAGTATAATCTATTCATATGTAGCGACACCGGTTCAATAGAGTAAACTCCATGCCTAATACAGTTGTATATTTTATTTATGAAAAATTTTAATAGAAAGACATATAGACAGACAATGCAGAAACACACAATGATGGACACCATGAAAAAAAAAGAACAAATAAACAAATAAAAACCTCAGTAAAAGCCTTTTAAACTATTTCCAGGAAATAGACAGGTCCCTCCATATTGCCAAAGCGTATGCATCCAATAAAAGTCAGCCTCAGGGTTAAATGTGGAAAGTCTGACTCAGCAGGTGAACAAGCTGTCATACAGACCTGTCAATCAAAACCCAAATAGCAGACATCAGAGCGTCTATTTGACCCGAGATCGGATTAATGGAGGAAACATGGACAAGATCACTTATTAGAGGGTTCCAAATAAAATGGATGAGACAGAAATGTCTACTGGAAAAAAGTTGCTCCACTTAGTCGCCTATTTTAAGAGGAAAGTTCAGTGTAAGTCAATGGGAGCCAGGAATTTTTGGAGCTGACCTCAGCGGCCGTCAGTGGTTACACTTAAACATATTTCCACATTGGCTGCAGTTTGGAACCGAGGTCCTTAGTTTTCACACAGAGCAGCAGATCTGAAATCAGACATTGTTTTTAAAGGTATGATACATTTTTTTTTTTTAACCATTTTTATTTAGTACAGATTTAATTTTGTTATTTTGCGTAGTTATTTATGACAAAAACATAAAGCAAACAACAGAATAGAATAGAATAGAATAGAATAGATCTTTGTTGTTACTGTCACAGGAATGATGAAAATCCGTTTAATAGCTCTGTTCTGTTTAGCAGCAAAAACACTTAAAAAATGAAAAAATGTATAAAAATATCACAAAATGCTGAAAAATGTAGGTAATGTGAAAATTTACAGGATAAAATATTAAATATATATCTTACTAAAGCACTACAAAAAGTACTGAAATATACAAAAAGCTAACTCTATACTATAGATGATAAATAGTACAACAAATAAGGATATATCAAGTATAAGATATACAAGGTACTATTAAGTACAATAGTTACAGTTACAATGAATGAATCTACTTTAACCCTTTATAGTTCACTCATAGAAATACTCTGAAATTTAAGATTTCAACCTTAATGTGTTATTGGAGGATATAACAAGACTTTATTACTTTTGTGAAATTAAAAAAAAATATATATATATGTATTGTCATGTAGAAAACCAAGGTTAATGAAGTTACCATATTTGGTTCCTTACCCATAAGTAGCAAAAAAAGAGACCACATTGGACCTGAGATTGTTGACTCACTGTCCTCACTGTAAGTGTTGCTGTCACTGTCTTGAAATGTGTGCGGAAATGACCAAAAATAGTCACTTGCCCGATAAGGGTTAACCTACTACTTTTGAGGCAGTTCCACAATATATTTTTTCTCTATATTCAACTTTTCTGAAGTGATTTCTCACCATTTTTAATGACATTATCCTCTGTATTTTGCATTTTTTTTCCAGGTATTTTCCTGTATTCAACTTACTGATTGTGAATATGTTCATTAAAGCTCAGATTAAAGTTGATGTTTATCATATCAAAAACAAAGAAAACTGGTGTAGAAGTAACTTTTTTTTTTTTTAGCAAAATATATCATTAACTGAACCATAAACCAAGGTTGTTTGAGTCTTTAACCCATAAAGACCCGGCACTACTTTTATAGCAGTTCCCAAATGAATTTTTCTCTATATTCAACCTTTCTTAAGCGATTATTCAGCAATGATTGTAATATTTTCCTTTGTATTTTGCATTTTTACGTGAAAATCTGGTATTTTTCTACATTTATTTCACCAATTGTGTGATGTTCTTAAAAGCTCAGATTAAAGTTGAGGGTTATTACATCAGAAACAAAGACAACTGAAGAAAAAGTGACTTTTTCAACAAAATATATCATTAACTGAACATAAAAACAAGTGTGTCCATCCACTGTCACTGATCCAACTCCATGGGTTTTACTGGGGAATCAATGTTGTAGAAGATGACGGAGCCACTGAACGTCCAAATGGGTCATATCTGATGACCATGAAAAGATGAGAAACTGTATTTTACACCAGTTATTTACATGTATTGACAGGATTAGTGGATCAGCTTTTATTAAACATTATAGATCAGTAGATGGTTTGGGTCGTTTGTGGCTGTTTGGGCCTTTATGGGTTAAATTTTTAGCCACTTAAATAGATAGTTCAGATCAATATATTGTTGTTCTGTTAAGTGGAGGTCTGGCAAAGACCTGCAATGTCACTAATTCAAAAGCATGAAAAGCCAAATATAGTGCGGCTTAATTGCACTGTGGCATTGTAAAGCTGTAGCCTATGACAGATTTAGGCCCAATCCCAATTCACCCCTTTGCCCCTCCCCTCTCTGCTGAATGGGCTTTGGTCATCTTTTTGCGGCTATCAACTATAAACTGCAGAAATTAGGTCTATAACACATTGAAATGGCATTAAACGGGCAATTAAATTATTAAGTTGTTTACGAAGAAAATAGGTAAATTGTGTGCTTCTTTAATCAAACTGCTGCACTTTTTGGCTGTGTTTACCTCCATCTTCACCATTCATTATTCACCTTTTTCACCTGTCTGTCTCGCTTTTGCGCTTCCTGCTAGAGCGCCCCTTTGAGGCCATTAGCCCGTAAAAATCTATACTCGAGCCACATCATCATATAAGCGCAGGGTTCAAAGCGTGAGAAAAAAGTAGCAGCTTATAGTCCAGAAAGTACGGTAAGTGTGTACTAGGGCTGCACAATTAATCGTTAAAAAATCGCGGTCTTGATTCACACATATACGCAATCTCATTTCTAAACATAGATGTTTCTTAAGCATTTTATTTCACGGGCTACATTACAAATAAATGTCCACAAACACAGACACGCCGCTACCTCTTCCCTCAACCAACGGTAAAGCGTCTTTACAACACATGACCTGCTGCTGTCGGCTGTAGTTGAGTGAAGAAAGGGTGAATTACAGCGGAGGAACGACTGTGGTAAACCCCAGTGGTAGTGGTGAGTCACCCCCCTGAACTCCTGCCCAATTAAGGTTCACATTCATCAGTGTTAATCTCATGTCGGTCTTTTCTGTCGTCCAGATCCAAATGTATTTTTATTTTCACTACTCTGACTTCTGCTGTTCTTCTCCTTTTCTTTTCTTTGCGGTGAGGATAACTCGGCCTTTAACCAAGAATCAAAAGTCTCGCCCTCTCTAAGAATTGTATAGTAAAAATACTCTATTGTGCTGCTGGGAAGTTTCTTTGCGCTGCAAACTTTCACAGATCAGCTGATGTCGCTTAGCAACCGGGACCATAAGTGCAGCATTTCTGCTGGTAAGGTTTATCCATGCCGCCACACCAAACATTTCATACAAAAAACCCCATCAGCATCGTGTATTGTGTGTATGTATAATACATTAGGCCAGGACAGGAGGAGGGAAAGGGAAATGAACAGAAAGTTTCACTTTCACTTCTGCGGGGGGCACGGACCATAGCCTGTACCCCTATTGTATGAGTAGGATGGAAACCAACACACGCAGGTAACCGGCCGAAACGCACGCTGTGCAACCCAGTCCCCACCAAACTGTGCACGTGCGGCCGAGCCCCACACACACACCACTGCCGACTGAAACGCACGCGCGTGCACCCCCCGCCAAACCGTGCTCGTGCCCCCCCCCCAAGGTTCTAATAGTTTTGGATTTTTCATTATAGTTTAGTTTTATTTAGTTTTGACTTTTTTTCTCTAATTCAGTTAGTTTTTAATTAGTTTTTAGAGCAGGTTGGCTAGTTTTATCAGTTTTATTTTTTTCTAAATGCGTAGTTTTAATTTTTCATATCTTTTCTCTTCTTCACCGTCATATTCCCATAAATCCCAGACAGGACTCTGCTGCTTTCTCCCAACTTTAGTCTCCATCTTTCCAGGTAGAGTGGGGACCAGAAGACGACTGGAAACCACAAGTGATGAGAAGTGACGGACCGTGAAGTTCCGTATGGTGCCACCAACAAAAATTGCTCAAGCAAAATAAATCTATTTCCTGTCAGTCTGACACTGACAAAGCGAAAACGAAGGGAATTTTATCCATAATTTTTATACGTTTTAGTTAGTTTTATAAGCACACAATACAGTTTCAGTTAGTTATAGTTTTTTGTTTTAATTATAGTTTTTATCTATTTCAGTTTACAAAAATGTTTTTTCAATTCTAGTTTTCGTCATTTCGTTAATTTTTTTAACGATAATAACCATGCCCCCCCCATTACACACAGCCACACCAACAGATCACTTCCACAGCAACACTGCAGAAGTGACCGGACTACTTGCAGAGTGATATGAAAGATGTGAATCAGCGGTAAAAGAACCCATTTTCCTTGACAGCAGTGCAATAAACATTTTGTGAAAAAAAAAAAAAAATCGTGCCAGAGAATCGTGATCTCAGTTCTAAGCAAAAGAATCGTGATTCACATTTTTGCCAGAATCGTGCAGCTCTAGTGTGTACCCCCGCCTTAGTGTTTGTTACCTACCTCAGACTTATAGTTATTATGTCAGAGATGTTCCACATAGTGTCTGCAGCTTTGCATTAAATCTTCTTCTGTCTGCACTCCACTCCTTATGTGTGTATGTGTGTTTCTATTTGCTTGTGCTGACATGAGTAAATAAGCATGCATGATGTTTGAAGAGCTGGCAATTAGGAGGAATATGGAGTTTATCCACGAGCACTTAGACTACCCTTCCTTTCTCCTCATAACATGCATGATTATTTTTGCACGGAGCTTATTGATTCTGAGGGGGAGGTCGCTCTTTGACCCGTGGGTGTGTGTATTTTTAGTTCCTCCAGAGGTGTTTATCTGTCCCCGAAGCCCCCGTTCATCCCAGCTGCTCCCCTACACGTTAGAACTGTTAGGCTCAGCACATTTAGCAGACAGATGTGTCTGTTGAAGCGATATGGTCAGGAGAGCGTCAACCAACCCTTCATTATAGAGAGAGAATTTAAGGGGGATGAAAGCTTTGACAAACGTCAGGGGAAGGATGATGTCACGCTTGTACGCTACGCATGTTTTCTGCACCAGTGAAAGAAGTGGAGCTCCAGAGAATCGGCCGGGAAGTACCAGAGAGTGGAATCTGATACCGGAGAGATGTCGATCCCACATGTTTTGTCAATGAATGAAAGGATGCGTGAAGAGAGAAACAGGAATGGGTGGAGGGACAGGAAAGATGAATGAATGGGAAACAGGGGAGACATAGATGATGTTCATGAGGGACAGGAGGATGGGGAGGGAATTACCCCATACACTGCAAAATAAATCTGACCAACTGTATTTGTCTCATTTCTAGTCCAAATATCTCATCACACTTAAAATACGACAGAATCACCTAAAGAGGAACTTCTCAGTGAGATATAAGAACTGATTTTTAGACAATAGATCTGGAAAATCTGATTTCAAGAAATCTTACCAAGATCATTTTCACTTGTTCCATTGGCAGATTTTTTTTTTTTTTGCTTTATTCAAGATTTTTTTTGCTTAATTCAAGTTAATGTTAGCAGAAATTACCAAAATAATCACTTGCTCAATAGTTAATGTTAGCAGAAATGGCCCAAAATAGTCACTTGCTTGATAAAGGGTTAATATTAGCAGAAAGGACCAAAAACAGTTACTTGCTCGATAGTTAATGTTAGCAGAAATGACCAAAAATAGTCGCTTGCCCGATAGTTAATGTTAGCAGAAATACCCAAAATAGTCACTTGCCCGATAAAGGGTTAATATTAGCAGAAATGACCCAAAATAGTCACTTGTGCGATAGTTAATGTTAGCAGAAATGACTAAAAACAGTCACTTACCCGATAAAGGGTTAATATTAGAAATGACCAAAAACAGTCACTTGTGTGATAGTTAATGTTAGCAGAAATAACCAAAACAGTCACTTGCCCGATAAAGGGTTAATATTAGCAGAAATGACCCAAAACAGTCACTTGCGTGATAGTTAATGTTAGCAGAAATGACCAAAAACAGTCACTTGTGCGATAGTTAATGTTAGCAGAAATGACCAAAAACAGTCACTTGTGCGATAGTTAGTGTTAGCAGAAATGACCAAAAACAGTCACTTGTGCGATAGTTAATGTTAGCAGAAATGACCAAAAACAGTCACTTGTGCGATAGTTAATGTTAGCAGAAATGACCAAAAACAGTCACTTGTGCGATAGTTAGTGTTAGCAGAAATGACCAAAAACAGTCACTTGTGCGATAGTTAATGTTAGCAGAAATGACCAAAACAGTCACTTGTGCGATAGTTAATGTTAGCAGAAATGACCAAAAACAGTCACTTGTGCGATAGTTAGTGTTAGCAGAAATGACCAAAAACAGTCACTTGCGCGATAGTTAATGTTAGCAGAAATGACCAAAAATAGTCGCTTGCCCGATAGTTAATGTTAGCAGAAATGACCAAAAACAGTCACTTGTGCGATAGTTAATGTTAGCAGAAATGACCAAAAACAGTCACTTGTGCGATAGTTAATGTTAGCAGAAATGACCAAAAACAGTCACTTGTGCGATAGTTAGTGTTAGCAGAAATGGCCAAAAACAGTTACTTGCTCGATAGTTAATGTTAGCAGAAATGACCAAAAATAGTCGCTTGCCGATAGTTAATGTTAGCAGAAATGACCAAAAACAGTCCTTGTGCGATAGTTAATGTTAGCAGAAATGACCAAAACAGTCACTTGTGCGATAGTTAATGTTAGCAGAAATGACCAAAACAGTCACTTGTGCGATAGTTATGTTAGCAGAAATGACCAAAAACAGTCACTTGTGCGATAGTTATGTTAGCAGAAATGACCAAAAACAGTCACTTGTGCGATAGTTAATGTTAGCAGAAATGACCAAAACAGTCACTTGTGCGATAGTTAATGTTAGCAGAAATGACCCAAAACAGTCACTTGCACGATAGTTAATATTAGCAGAAATGACCAAAAAAAGTCACTTGCCCGATAAAGGGTTCAAACCTAATGGGATTAAACATTGTTCCCCAGTCCTACATCCATCCATGCCCTGGTAGAAGCGCTGCACACCCACATACTCAACATTTGCCAAAAGGAGCAGACGGCCAACAGAGAAAATTGGGTGAAGGTCAGCAGAGATAAAAGCTGTCAGAAGGCCAGCTCGTGATAATCATTTCCTAGGGTGATTACTGTAGAGAAAGCAAAGTCTGGATACTGTTAGATCCTGAAAACAGGGAAAGAAGTCTGAAACAGGTAGAAAAATAAATAGAAATATGCAGAAGTAAGAAGGAAAAAAAGAGCTGTAGAGAAGGAGAACAGATAAAGAAGAACAGTGGAACTATGTGAGTTTCCTCAGCTCTCTGTGGCTCTGGGCGGCCTCGGACCATACCAGAACATGAGGCTTTTGTTGCCAGAGTCTGTTGTTAAGCAGAAGCACATGGTGAAACTCTGGGGCCACACCTCATGCACCTCTGACTGTATTTCCCACTGCATCATAAATTCATCATCTAATCCATAATTGTAGGCTGTTGCAGGGTTAATGTTAGGGGACCTGTGTGAACTGTCTCTTCTGGATTACCCTTACAACTGTCAAGTGGATTACTGCTGAGTTTAAAGGTTATTTCTGTTGTTGCCTCCCAGGTGTTAATTTGCGTTAGGTGTTGAGGCTGATTATAGTGGCTCAGATGTGTTACAGATGAGCAGGTGCTTATCTGGGTGTGTTTTACTGCAGCCCAACCAGGCTTTGAAGTCCACAGGTGTTGACTACGCAGTCGCTTTTATAGGCGTTTGGATGGCTTACAGGGTGGGCTGCTCTCTGCTCTCCTTCTATCAGACAGATCGAACTTTAACATGCTGGGCCTGATGTTTTGCAGGATTGTTAAATGCCAAAAAATAAAGAGTTTTACTTTTGGTAGCAGGGGTTTTTATCACAGGTTAGTGTGGCTGACATGCTGCCAAACTGTAATACCAGAGTGTGAATGTGAGAGCGAATGAATAATGGGTCAATAATGTAAAGCGCTTTGGGTGTCTAGAAAAGCGCTAATAAATCCAATCCATTATTATTATTATTTATTATTATTATTATTATTATTTATTATTATACATACAGATTACTTGTTAGTGTGATTTAAGTAGGGATGTGTATTGACAAGAATCTGGCGATACGATACAAGTCACAATACTAGGATCACATACAATAATCACGATATATCACAATACTGTTAAAAAGCAATATTTTGTTGGTTTCTTTTTTTAAAACGTTTATTTCCTGGAAGAATTGAATTACACCAGAAATCTGCACAAATACTAAACACATTTTTATTGTTTTACAGACATTACAGTTTAAGATCCTGTTCAAATATTCATATTCTATTAGTTCAGAACTAACATCAGAACAGTATTTTTGTGCAATCCCAACAAAGGAACTAACATTATTTAATAAAACAGTGTTAAATAATAATAAATAAAATATAAACAAACTAGAAGCACTCAGAGGGTGCAGACCTCCGCCAAGGCCAATCAGTGGGACCACCCCCACCCTGATCACCACCAAATTTTAATCATTTGTTCCTTGTGCCAGAATCAACATTTCCTGAAATTTTCATCGAAATCCGTCCATAACTTTTTGAGTTATCTTGCACACGGACAGACAGACAGACAGACAGACAAACCAACGCCGGCAAAAACAGAACCTCCTTGGCGGAGGCAATAAGAAAAACAAAAAAACAAAACAAAAATGAGCCTCCACAATATCTGCATTTGAATAATTACCTAAAATATTGATACAGTACTTTTTAATATCGATACAGTATTGTGAAATGAAATATCGCTATATATTGCAGAATGAATATTTCTTACAGCCCTGGTGTGTATTAGTTTGATTTGACTGTTTTGGTGTCTTCCTGACTGTGCTGCGCTCAAAACCAGTCAGTTACATAACGGGTTATTTTTAAGAGTTAGACTTCATCTGTCCAGAGAGGCCAAGTGCGTGTCTGTGTGGATGGAAATGGCGTCATGAGTCTCAAAGGTATTGGCATATAAAGCTGTCCTTCAGTGTCTCATATTGTGCATTATTACAGATGGAGAATGGAAGAAGCACAGTGTAACTGTAACTGTAAGAAGCAACTACCAGATGTGATGGATGTCCCCGTTTACTGCAAAACAAATCTAATTTAGTCACCAGTGACTTCTAATCTAAAGTGGTTCAGAAACATATCACAGCCTCAGGACTACAGAAGTCTGCTCTGGGTTTATCTCAACCAGATCCTCATTGATCAAAAGTAATGCATTACAATAACAGATTACTTTTGCTGTAATGCAGTAGTGTAAGGCATTACTAATCAGTTTTCAGTAATATTTTACTGGGTACATGTTCAGTAGCGCATGTGTTACAACACACTTTTCACCCATAATTTAATTGCTCAAATGAAAACAAAAAACAAAAAAACAGCAAGACCGTTAGGCCTGAAGAAATCAAAACTGCGTCTGTGAAGTTCAATTTCCTGTTGGTGTTCAGCCAATGGGTGCAGACGGCAAACCTAAAAGACTTTTTTTCCTAATTCCATCCCTATCTTTAGCACAAACAGTTTCAAAGTGTTCATTGAGCAGTGATTGTAACTGCCATGATTCTAGGTTAACAATGTATATAAATAAGAAAGAAGTCAATTACTTTGTAAATTAAAATATATCAATGACCAGTGTTGGTAGTAACAAGTTACAAAAGTAATGCATTGCAGAGTAAGAAATTACTTTTTGCTGTAATGCAGTAGTGTAAGGCATTACTAATTTTCAGTAATATTTTACTCGGTACATGTTCAATAGCGCTTGCGTTACAACACACTTTAATTTAATTGCTCATACGAAAAAAACAAAACAAAACAGCAAGACCTTGAGACCTTAAGGAATCAAAAATGCGTCTGTGCAGTTTTATTTCCTGTTGGTGTTCAGCCAATGGGTGCAGACGGCAGAAGACAGTCCACTGTCCACATGGACGTATGCTCATTACTAACCCTAACCCTGATTTACAGAAGATAGTTCGCATGTTAGCATGATCCCTGTGATCAGCAATGACAAGGGAAGATAACAGTTCTATGACTAGTTAGAATTCTTTATCGACTGCCCATTTATCTACTGGCGTCCTCGGCACAGCACCCCCTGTTTGAACACGTAAAATGTTGAAAAAACTGCAGGTGTTCCTGCTGGGATTCAAACATCGTAGACCGTAGCGCTACTTTGTGAACTATCCGTCCACATGTAGTTCAGGATGCAAATGTATGTGTCCAAAGACTCTACTGTCTCTATTATTGGGGGGGGGGTGTCTGTATGTAACTCCAAAGTAATACAGGACTCATGTAACATATTACTATTCTGAGACAGTAATATTGTAGGGTAAGAAATTACTTTTAACCCATAAAGATCCTGGCAGTCCAAAAATTATTTTTTTTTTCTCTTTATTTAACTTATCTTCAGTGATTTAACACCATTTATTGTCATATTATTGTCTGTATTTGCTTTTTTTTTTTTTTTTTTACATGAAAATCAGGTATTTTCCTATATTAAATTTACTGATCATGTAGGTGTTCGTTAAAGCTAAGATCAAAGTTGAGGGTTATTATATCAGACCTAAAGAAAACTGAAGAAAAAGTGACATTCTCAGTAAAATATATAACTGAACTTAAACCCAGTGTCCATCCACTGTCATTGATCCAACTCCATGGGTTTTACTGGTGAATCAATGTTGTAGAAGATGACGGTGTTTCCACGGTAACTACACCGCCTCTGAACGTCCAAATATGGTCATATTTGATGACCATGAAAAGATGATGCCAGCAGCTAAAATTGCTTGAGGGAAATAAATCGATTTCATATCAATCCGACATTGACAGAGATGAAGACAAAGGGAATTTTATCCATAATTTTTATACGTTTCAGTTAGTTTTGTAAACACACAATACAGTTTCAGTTAGTTATCGTTTTTTTCATTTAATTATGGTTTTTATTTATTTCAGTTAACGAAAATGTTTTTACAATTCTGGTTTTCGTCATTTTGTTCGTTTTCGTTAACGATAATAACCTTGTATAATATACACCCAGCGGAACTATCTTCCAATAGACAGAGATGGTTCCGGTCTGATTTACAGCCTGTGACTGTGAACTGTACTAGGGCTCAGTCTGTGATAAATTGAAAAGGCCGTTTGGCTGGAGGCCATCTTAAATCAGCTAAATGAGCTGTGTGTGTGTGTGTGTGTGTGTGTGTGTGTACGGGTGTGCACGTGTGTTTGTGTTTGTGTGCACGGACCTGTGGATTTGAGGGGATGTCTATAATCAGGTTAATAGGAACAGGAAATGGAGATTCTCTGAGAGATGGAGAGGGGCAACAGAGGAAGTAGACAAAGGAGCGGGAGGAGGAACAGAGGGGATAATATTTCTTGGCTGGGATTCCAGTGTATGACTGTGCAGCTCTGCTTCTCCTCCCTCTGGTTCACAGCCCGCCTGTCTGCCGGTGGGAAATACATGCGCTTAAACATCATATACGTATGTAATCACATTTAAACATGATGATGACTGGCAGCGGTATGTTTTTGTAAGTCTTCTGTTTATGAAAAAGCAGTGAGTGGGACCATAACAGACTAAATTGCTTATAATTCATGCATGTAATACTCCTGGAATTATGGGCTGCATACATGGCCTCTGATCTGTCTCCTACCAAGCATATCCTGTTCACATGCACCCAGTAGGGCTGTGTACTGGCAAGAATCTGGCGATACGATACAAATCACAAGGATCACGATACGATTTTTTGTGATTTAGTGATTTATTCCGAACATGCAATGAAATTTAACATATGCAAACTAGCAAAACATACATAATCATACAAATATCAAGAATCATAACAAGACAGAAGAACAACACAATAGTACCATTTACATGCCCGAAAAGGGGTGGGAAGAAGTGCAACTTTTTTACGATATGTCATGATACTGTTAAGAAGGCAATTTTTTGTTTGTCTCTCTCTCTCTCTCTCTCTCTCTCTCTCTCTTTTTCTTTTTATTATTTCCCGGAAGAATTGAATTGCACCTGAAAAATGTACTAAACACATTTTATTTGATCAGAACAGGATCTAATGCTATATCACAAAATGTTTCTAATTTTTCCTAGTTTCCAAAGGAACTACCATCTGCCTCTCAGACAGTAAAAAGTGCTTTTAGGATGCTTCAAATAATCATTATTTTATAAAACAGTGTTAAACCAGAAAAGCACTCAGAGAGTGCAGACCTCCGCCAAGGCAGATGCCCCCCTCCCCCTCACCACCAAAATGTAATAATTTGTTCCTTGTGCCAGTGTCAACATTTCCTGAAAATTTCATCCGAATCCATCCATAACTTTTTGAGTTATGTTGCTGACAGACGAACAAACAGACAGACAAACCCTGATGAAAACAAAACGGCGGAGATAACAATAATAAATAAGATATAAACAATAAAGAAAAACAAAAAACAAAAATGAACCTCCGCCATGTCTGCATTTACATAAATACCTAAAAATGTCAATGCAGTACTTTTTAATATCAATACAGTATTGTGAAATGAAAGATCACAATATTCATTACAGAACCGATATTTTCTTACACCTCTACATTATGGTGGACAGTTTTCTTTTCTTTTTTTTTGTATAAAATTGTGAAACTCGTGGACACAAAACCATAGCTGGTCTGAAGAGGTTAAAACATGACAAAGTAACACGTCTCTAAAGAGGGTGAAACTAGGGTTGTAAGAAAATATCGATTCTGCAATATATCGCGATATTTCATTTCACAATACTGTATCAATATGAAAAAGTACTGTATCGATATATTTAGGTATTTATTCAAATGCAGATATTGTGGAGGTTATTTTTTTTTTTTTATTGTTTATATTTTATTTATTATTCTTTAACACTCTTATATTAAATAATGTTAGTTTCTTTGTTGGGATTTCTTAAGATTAATATTATGGTGTTTGATATGAACTACAAGAATATGAACATTTGAACAGGATCTTAAATGTCTCTTAAACTGTAATGTCTGTAAAACATAATTTAAGTTTTAACACAGGAACATTTTGTGATACAGCATTAGATCCTGTTGTGATCAAATAAAAAGTTTTAGTATTTGTGCAGATTTCTGGTGTAATTCAATTCTTTAAGGAAATAATCATTTAAAAAAAAGAAACAAACAAAAATTGCCATTTTAACAGTATCATGATATATCGTGATATATCATATCGTGATCCTAGGATTGTGACTGTATCGTATCACCAGATTCTTGCCAATACACAGCCCTAGGTGAAACTGGACAGTTTTATAGTATTTTGCCACAGTTACATGAATTTCTAGGAGAAGGAAATCACTAAGAATTTTTCACACGATCATAAACATCTGTCCACTTTCGAAGCCTCATTGGAGATTGAATAAATGATGGCAATTAATCAGTAAACAATGTGTGGAGCCGCGCTGGTGGCAGACTTCACCGCTGATCTCCATTATATTTGGGCACGTTTGTCTCAAGCCTCTTGATCAAGCTTGCTATTTATTTGCGTCTCCATGTATGTGGTCTGTGTCTGCACATCTTTTTATACCCCACTGTTCTTCGACTCCTCTGCACTCCCTCACAAGTCCGGGAATTGAATAAATTGCGCTTTTGGAATTCCCTTCCACTGTAGAAATAAAGAGGGTCATTGTCACGCAGGCACAATGAGACATGGATGGATTTATATAGAGTGTCTGTGATATACTCAGCTCCGTGACAGACAGACGTAGACTGTGCAGAGTGCAGAGAAGAAGCCATTGTACTGCAGGTCAGACTGGATTCTGAGCAAAGTGCTTCACATTGATGTTTGAAATTCCTCTAGAGTCCTCCAGAATTACTCTGTGTATGCTGACATGGTTCATTCAGTTCACTATCAACCGGAGTAATTGTAGGATTCACTGACATCATTAAAGATATATAATATTGTGGTGAAATTGCCATGAAACGGCTCTATTTATTTATTACACTAAGCATATTACCTAACCAGATCCATTTCTGTGGTTGCATCTTGAATATTTTATAAATATTATTGAAGTTTGTTATTGCTGCCTCTATCAAATTACTGTAAAAATATGGAAAAAGTCTCTCCTCATTATGTCATGTAAACCCACACTGATGAGCTTATTGTGCACAGAAGAGAAGAGAATAGAATACTCTTTATTGTCATTGTAACACGCAACATGTACAACAAAATTAAAAAAGTGTCAAACAACCAGTGCATAATAAAAACAACACAGACACAAACACCACATAATAAATAATAAAGAAACAAACACGTTAACAAAAACTAACCAACTGATGAAAACTAGAATTGAAAAAACATTTTTGTTAACTGAAATAAATAAAAACTACAATTAAAACAAAAACGAAAACTAACTGAAACTGTATGGTGCGTTTACAAAACTAACTAAAACGGATAAAATTATGGATAAAATTCCCTTCGTTTTCGTCTTTGTCAATATCGGCTTGATATGAAATCGATTTATTTCACTTGAGTAATTTTAGCTGCTGGCACCATATGATATTTAATGTCCGTCACTTGTGGTTTCCAGTCGTCTTCTGGTCCCCACTCTACCTGGAAACATGGGAGAAAGCAGCAGAGTCCTGTCTGGGATTTATTTGAATACGATAGTAAAAAGATAAAAGATCTAAAAAAAACTACAACTAATACTAAAACTAAGCATTTAGAAAAAAAAACAGAAACTAATAAAAACTAGCAAACCTGCTCTAAAAACTAATTAAAACTAACTGAGTTAGAGAAAAAAAGTCAAAACTAAATAAACTAAACTATTATGAAAAATCCAAAACTGTTATAACCCAGACACACACAGCCATTCATTCTGTCATTGCACGATCCTGTCACTGTATATATGTGTTGTGTTAAAGATAGTGTTTTATGGCGTTGAAAGTGGTTATTGCTGTTGGATAGAAACTGTTTTTGAGTCTGTTTGTTCTTGAACTGATTGTCCGTATCGTTTGCCTGATGGCAGCAATTGAAACATGGAGTGTCCAGCTGTTAAGTATCCTGTTTTTTTTAAAATCAAATCCTTTCTTTTCTTTTCATTCATACAGTGCTGCTGGCGTGCGTGTTGTCCTTCAATGTGGACCAGAAGAACGGCCTGTCCTTTAACGGTCCACTGGAGGACATGTTTGGTTATACAGTCCAGCAGTTTGAGAACAGCGAAGGAAAATGGTGAGTGTCGTCTCCTCTACTGAGTGTACTGTCCTGTAAAATTTACAGCCGTAGGTGGGAAACATCTTTGGTCCCTTTGACGCTCTTCCACGCTGTACTCTGGAGTGTTGAATTTATGTCTCGTTCTCCCTAATCTATGTAGTGGAGCTTCGTCAAGTAAATGCACACAGAGTTAAAGGTGCAGTATGTATGAATTCTGTTCTCAGTCATTCTAAAATGGCCCTGACTGTCACCAGACATTAAGGAATCCTGTTCATTTCAAATCCTGATCTCACTGACAGTAGTAGTCCAGACAGAATATTTGCATTTGAAAAGCTCAGTGTCAGCCCCCAAATGGTGTTTATGATGTCATTGTGTGTTTGGTCTGAGGCTCCGCCCATCACCTGTCTGACAATCACAGAGTCAGTAGCCTGTGTTCATCCAGGTTGTCAGTTCCACTGAGCTGCAGCTGGAACATTTCTGATCACAAAGTCTGACGTTAATAAACCTAAAAGGACTCTGATTATTCCCAAATATGTCGTAACAAAGTGAGAAACAAAACAAGGACATGTTTATATGTATAGGAGATGATTTAGAAACATGGAGACGGATGAAAGAGGAGAAGAATTTGAAGACCGACGCCGGCTCTGCCTTAGTCTGACCACCATAAGAACCACTGAGAGGCCGTGGTTTCTTCACCTGGTCCCATACTGTGTCTTCTCCTGGGGCTGGGCTGCAGTCTCATCTCCTGGCCTGGTGAAGAGACTGAGACTGCCGGTCCAGGACTGGTGAAGAGACTGCCGGCCCAGGACTGGTGAAGAGACTGCCGGTCCAGGACTGGTGAAGAGACTGCCGGTCCAGGACTGGTGAAGAGACTGCCGGCCCAGGACTGGTGAAGAGACTGCCGGCCCAGGACTGGTGAGAGACTGCCGGTCCAGGACTGGTGAAGAGACTGCCGGTCCAGGACTGGTGAAGAGACTGCCGGCCCAGGACTGGTGAAGAGACTGCCGGCCCAGGACTGGTGAAGAGACTGCCGGCCCAGGACTGGTGAAGAGACTGCCGGTCCAGGACTGGTGAAGAGACTGCCGGCCCAGGACTGGTGAAGAAGAGACTGCCGGTCCAGGACTGGTGAAGAGACTGCCGGTCCAGGACTGGTGAAGAGACTGCCGGTCCAGGACTGGTGAAGAGACTGCCGGCCCAGGACTGGTGATGAGAGCAGGTACTGGTGTAGGACTTGTCTCTGTCCATGATAGCTCCTTGTAGTTCAGTGTTTTCTTTGGAAGCGACCTCTTCATGTAACGGTGTATAATCCAAAGGGGGTGGGGGGCTGGTTTGGCTGGGGGGGGGTCAGCCGGTTTCTTATAATACTATGGGGCGGGGGGGTTACAGTAGTGATCCATGCTGCTTGTACTTCACGTAAGAAAAACTGAAACTTAAGGCTCATTTCCCTTTTCCTTATCTCCTGAATCTTCACAAACTTTCATTTGAGTGGGCAGGACGTTTGTCCTGTTCTATTATATATATACTTATGTAGAATAAGTCTGGTGATGATTTCTTTGTATGAAAATCCTGGTGTGGTGGCAATGTTAGTTTTGAACAAATAGAATATGAACATTTGAACAGGATCTTAAACGGTAATGTCTGTAAAACAGAATTTCAGTTTGAACAGAGGAACATTTTGTGATATAGCATTAGATCCTGTTGGGATCAATAATAATGTTTAGTATTTGGGCATATTTTGGGTGTAATTCAATTCTTCAAGGAAATCATTTTAAAAAAAAAGAAACAAACAAAAACTTGCCTTTTTAACAGTATCATGATATACATGATATATTGTATCGTGATCCTAGTATTGTGACTTGTATGGTATCGCCACATTCTTGCCGATACACAGCCCTAGTGGGGTTCGTTCGTCACCTGTGGTCGATGTAAATGCAAAACAGGAACGGTGACTTTCTCATCTCCAGCGTCTCCTCTTCATCTCACAAATGCTTTTGGAAACAACAAAGCTTTACTGTGTCTTTGATGAAATGTCATCCAAAAGTATCCCTTTTTTATTGCAGATTTCATAACAGACTTTGCTTATATTTGTGTGCAAGAATCTCTGAAATGCAGATGCTGGACCAGTGCAGTGATTTGTATATGTTCACAGCGCCGCACAGACTCTACACCACACTATTATATTACAGCGCTCAAGAGTCTCTGTGATTAAAAGACAAGGTTTTGACTCTAGTTTTTTGGCATGACATTAAAGGGCCAAGACAGATCTGTATCTCTTTTCAGATCAAGCCTCATCATTTATTATATTATTATTATTATTTTTCTAATCATAAAATCTCTTTGTCCCAGAGAATATTTACTGCCGAATGTTTTATCCCACGGCTAGATGTCATTTACTAGGCTTAAGTTGTATTGTGTAACATTTAGGATGTGTCGTCATCATCAATTATTGTGTTTTCAGTGGGATTTTATCAGAAGCCATTTAGTTCTACAGCAGGAGCAGGTCCACCAGTAGCTCTGAATGGACCTCTGCTTCTTCTTTTACCATTTTACAGAATGTGGAATCTAGCGTTAAAAATAAAATATATCCTCCTGAGACCCAGGAAAGTGAAAATTTGTAGCTTTTTTACATTAAACAATTGTCTTAATTGGAAACTGCATAATGCAACAGCTTTTTCAGATACATTTTAAAAATTATTCTTATTTATTTATTTTTTTTAATGGAATGTTCTTTGCAATGGACAGCATTTTTTAAGTTAAATCAGGGCTCTCAAACTCATTTTCTTTCAGGGGCCACATTCAGCCCAATTTGATCGTAAGAAGGCTGGACCAGTAAAGTAATAGCATAATAACCGCTAAATACCGACAACTCCAAATTTTTGTCTTTGTTTTAGTGCAAAAACCATCCATTAAATTATGAAAATACTTCCTTTTATAAACGATCCAAACAAAAAAGATGTGAATAACCTGAAAAACTGAAATTTTCAAAGAAAAATAAGTGCAATTATATCAATATTATGCCTGAACTTATCATTTCTACATGTGCATTATGGATCGGATCTACTAAAGTTGTTAAAATTGTGCGTAATTTTCTTTAGACATTTCAGGTTGTTCATATTTGTTCAGGTTATTCACATTTATTGTTACAGGGTAGTTTGTAAATGTAAATATTTTCATAATTTAATGTTATTTTTGCACTAAAAAAAAGAAAAAAAATTTAAGTTGTTATTATTTATAGGCATAATGTAATATTTTTTCACATCAAATCGAGAAGAAAATATGGAGTCATATTTTTGTCGGTTATTCTGCTGTTATTATTTTACTGTAGATCATATTGGTCTGTATACTGACTACCGTGGAGGTAGAGGATATTTTCAAAGAGCGACTGTGTGAGTTAGTGAAAAACTACCCTCATCAATATCAGCATTAGTATCCACATTAATATTAAGTCCTCTGTCATCACCATGTTTGTTATTACTGACTTACTTCGTCTTCTTCTCAAAAAACTTTAGTCTTCTTCGTGATATTTGGCAAGTATTGTTAATTCAGAGCGGTGCCCTCTGGTGGATTAATTGAGAAACGCTCATTCCAACACATTAAATGTCAGTAGGAGCACTTCGTTACAGTTGGGCTAAGGACAATGACAACTACAAAAGCACTCGGAGAGCGTAGGCCTCCACCAAGGCAGATAAGCCCCCCCCCCCTCCCCCACCAATCACCACCAAAATTTATTCATTTGTTCCTTGTGCCAGTATCAGCATTTCCTGAAAATCTCATCAAAATCCTTCCATAACTTTTTGAGTTATCATGCTAACAGACAGACAGACAGACAGACAACAAACAAACAAACAAACAAACAAACAAACAAACCCTGATGAAAACAAAACCTCTGCTGTTCCTCCTTCCTCTGTGATAATAAAGCACATTTTCAAAAGGAACTAAGAAGAACTAAGAACTGTAATGGTATTATTAAGTACTCATATTGGTACTCGGTTTTGGCATATGTAATGTAGGTACTTGTACTTGTACTCGGTCTGGAAAAAAGTGGTATCAGTGCATCCCTATAGAAAACAAGAGATGGCGAACAGCAGCTGCTGTTTCTAATGAGGGTGTTTGGCTTTATTACTTTGGCTGTTAACCTTCAACTGCCCACCAGAGTATCCTCATACCCAGCCTGTAAACACACTGAAACGCAGCATCTGCGGCTCCTAAATAAATAAATTGGTGTGGGGACACATTTTAAACCCTTGTTAAATGTTGTCAGTCTGTGGTTAAAGGCTCCGTCTCTGCTGTTTTCTTCGTCCACATTTATTTCCTCTTTTTATTTTTTATTTTGATTTTCTCCAACCTGTTGCTACAGCAGGAACATTTTTTTTTTTTCCCCACTTACTCATACCTGGTGCTTTTCTGCAGTAATGACCTTATCAAATATGAGATCGGTTACAGTAATTCACTCACTGCTAATCAGCAGAGCCAGCTGCAGTACTGTTCACTGAAAACACTGGCTCCAGATAGTACTATTTTTGATCCAGTTTCACAGAAAAGTATTACCCAAAGAGGTCTGATGATAAGAGCCCAAACGTGAGGAAAAAAACACAAAGGCACAGAACAAAGGGATTGCAGAGAGATCATTGAACAGATGAAAGACGGAGAAAAGTTAAAAAAAAAAAAAAATTAATGGAGATTTTCAGAAAAAGAAAGAGGAAGGGTAAAACTCGAGATGATATGTTGCACTGTACATTTGTGTGGGAGTAAATTATGAGGGGAAAAAAGATAGGGATTACGAGCTGATGTAAAACTCAGGTTGCTGTAACTGGGAGGTGACTGATGAATCACAGATGTGTCCCCTCTGACCCCACCTGCCTGCAGCTTCAGTGCACCTCGCTAGTGCTGATAGATGGAGCTACACAAAGAAAATGTGTTACATCTGGAAGAGACGCTTCAAAGAGACGTCCTTCCACTGCCGATCATAGTAAACACCCACTCAACATGAGCGTTGTCTTTTCCCAGAAGGATGTTGGTGAATCAGCACTGTTTGTAAACCTATTGTTCAAGTCTTTCCTTTCAAGTGAAATTCACAGTTAAACTCTTTTAACTTCTCAAAGCTGTGGTGAATACTATGTGACATTTCAATTGCTAATGTTAAACAGATTAACCCATAAAGACCCAGACATCCACCACTGAACAAACCATCTACTGATCTAAACTGTTTAATACCTGTTGATCCATTAATCCTATTAATACATGTAAATAATTGGTGTAAAATACAGTTTGTCATCAGATATGACCCATTTGGGACGTTCAAGGCTCTCTAGTTACTGTGGAAACAACCGTCATCTTCTACAACACGGTGTCAACATGTGGCCCGGGGGCCAAATCCGGCCGCCGAAGGGTCCAGTCCGGCCCTTGGGATGAATTTGTGAAATGCAAAAATTACAACTGATAATAAAAATCCTTTAGTTCAGGTTCCACATTCAGACCAATTCAATCTAAAGTGGGCAGGATCAGTAAAATACTATCATAATAACATAGAAATAATGACAACTCCAATTTTTCTTTGTAAATGTAAATATTTTCATGTATTTACACTAAAACAAAGTAGAATTTGGCAAAAAATGTGAATAACCTGAACAAATATGAACAACCTGAAATGTCTTATGAGAAGTAAGTACAATTTTACCCTATTCTGCCTGTTATTAACATGTTTTGTGTGTTTGTAGATCCACTGTGATCTGTAAGTTCTAATGTACATGTGGAAATGATCAAACTGAGGCAGAAATATTGTTAAATGACACTTATTTTTTCAGTTTGTTCATGTTATTCACATCTTTTGAAGGGATAGTTTATAGATATAAACCTTTTCATAATGTAATTTACTTTTTTTGCTCTAAAACAGAGAAACGTTTGGAGTTGACATTATTTATATATTATTATGCTATCATTTTACTGGTTCGGCCCACTGTAGACTCAAATTCAGCTGAATGTGGAACTGAACTAAAATGAGTTTGACAGCCCTGTTCTACAACATTAATTCACCAGTAAAACCCATGGAGTTGGATCAATGACAGTGGATGAAGACACTTGGTTTATGTTTCGGTTAATGTTAGATTTTACTGAAAAAGTCACTTTTTCTTCAGTTTTCTCTGTTTCTTATACAGTAACCCTCAACCTTAATCTAAGCTTTTCTGAACATCTACATAATCAGTGAATCAAATATAAGAAAATTCATGATTTTCACAGAAAAAATGCTAAATTCAGAGCATAATATTAGAGTAAATGGTGATAAATCACTGAAGAAAGGTTAAAAAAATTGAGAGAAAATTTCACTTGGGAACTGACACGAAAGCAGCAGTGGGTCTTTATGGTTAAATAGCTGAGTATCTGCCCTTACTTTGGCAATGGTTAGATTCAGAACAACAATCTAATGGAAACAACAAGGACTCAGGCCACTCACAGCTCATCAGATTTATTATTCATAAATTAATTATAGTTATGTATTTAAAAAATATTGACCAGATAAGCAGCTATGGACTTCCACCAGTTGAGTATTTGTCATAAATAAATCAGGGTCCTCTGATGTTTCTCATGGGCTCAGGTGTTGTTGTTCTTCCTCTTTGGTTCTGGCTATAGATGAGCAGGCCCATTAGAGCTGAGGAATGTTAATAAGCCCGAGTGTTTAGAAGACGTAGATGACTGGCTCTTTTTAGCAGCACTTTGATGAGCAGAGTGACACGATGTTGTGAAACTCACACTTGGATAGGCACGCAAATAACCACACGTATTCCCACACATGCATGTCCAGTACATATATGTGTCCCTATTCGATCATATATAGCACACATACACCTGTAGTTTGATGAGTGTACTGAAAATGGGCATATTTAAACTGTCAGTGTCCAATAACACTTTACTGATCTGCAAAACGCCTGCAATATATTCAAAACAGGGTGTCCCAAAAGAAGTATACACACTTTAAATAATTGTAAAGTAGGTGTTATTAAAATTAATTTAATTTTCTAAATGTAATAGAATTTCCGAACATCATTTAATTGTTTTGTCTGTTCTCAAACTGACGTCCGTTCTGATCCAGGCTCTGCTGACAACGCCAAGCAACGGAATCACATCACGAAACAATTCCCTCGGTATTTGCGTTCATTCACGTTCAAAGGCTGCTCTCAGTTCAGCGACTGTTGCAGGTTCTCATAGCGTAGATTTTGTCTTTTAGGGATCCACATTAAAAAAAAAACAAAAAACGTCTAGTGGTGTGAGGTCTGGTGAAACGCGGAGGGTATTCATCAAACCCCTCCGTCCAATCCACCTGTTTGGCAAGTTCACCAGACCTCACACCACTAGACAAAATATTAAGTTCCTTTATGCTGAAACCATTTCAATGACACTTACAGTTACTTTGTGAAATTTGTAAAAAAAAAAAAAAAAAAAAAAAGGAAAAAAATTGTTATGTAAAAAAAAAAAAAAAAAAAATCAAGGTCAATGAAGTTACCATATTTGGTTCTTTGCCCATTAGTGGCAAAGAATGTGTAAGTATATACATAAAAAAAATACAAGCAAAACGTGTAAGGTGGAAGGAACCATGGCTTTTAGACATTAGAACATCACTTTTAGAACCTTACAACAACATAAGTGCTGATCCAGACACCAAAGAGGTTCTCTGACTTAACCCATAAAGGCCCAATGTTACTTTTGTGGCAGTTCCAAAATAGTTTTTTTTTTCTATTATAGGGCATTCATATACTCTGAAATTCAAACTTCCAACCTTAGTGTGTTATTGGAAGACCTAACAAGACTTAACTTTTGTGAAATTTTTCAAATGTTTTAATGCCATGTAGAAAATCAAGGTCAGTGAAGTTACTGTATTCGGTTCCTTGCCGTAAGTGGCAAAAAAAAAAAAAAAATTAAAACATCTAAGAATTATATATTAAAAAAATACAAGAAAAAATACAATGTGAAAGGAACATGTATTTTAGAACATTAGAACATGTCTTTTAGAACATTACAACACAAGTGCTGATCCAGACCCTGTCCACATCCTCATTATCCTATCTCTGAAATTCAGAATTTCAACCTTAGTGTGTTATTGGACGACATAACAAGACTTTATTACGTTTGTGAAATTTTATATTTTTTTTCATTGTTAGTAGAAAATCGAGGTCAGTGAAGTTACCATATTTGGTTCCTTTCCAGTATGTGGCAAAAAAAATTAATAAATCCAAGAAATAAAGTTTAATAATGCAAGGAAAAAACACATGTAAGTCGAAAGGAACATGTATTTTAGACCAGTAGAACATGACTTTTAGAACATTAGACCAACATGCGTGCTGGTCCAGACCCCTGTCCACATCCAAATGACCCCTTTGAACATCATTCCTTACATTAGTACCATTACTTCATGGTACCGAACAAAGCAGGTCCACTCACTGTTCATGCAGAGGTGGACCTTACAGACCCTGGAGACCACATTGGACCTGTCCTCACTGTAACTATTGCTATCATTGTCTTGTAACGTGTGCAGAAATTACCAAAAGTAGTCACTTGCCCAATACATAATAAGGTCAAATTAAAGTAGAGGTTTCAGGTTAAATGATTGCCATGATAATCAAGCCTATTCTGCACAATTAGCCCTCTGATTGTGTATCGCTTAATTACATAAGTGCTATTAAGGTTAGTTTAAATTGTTTTGGACCATATAAAGCGTCACAGTTTCTAATCTGCCAGCCCTCAAATCCTGCAATAATATTTGAATTGTGCTGTTTTCAAAATGTCTGTGGTTTTTGGCAGGATTTACGACCAACCAGCACTAAATGTTTTTTTTTTTTTCTCTTTACTTTTTTTCCAGGGTTTTAATTGGTTCACCGCTGTCGGGCCAGCCGGCTAAACGGACCGGAGATGTCTACAATGCCCAGTGGGAAAGGGAGACAACACATGTATAAAGCTAGAGCTACCAAGTAAGGACATGTGTGTGTGTGTTTGTGGTGCATATGTACGTCTTTATGTCCCTATTGTACATTATCTGTTTGTACAACTGTGTGTTTACATTTATATATCTGACTGTCTCTAACTTAGAGGAAATGAGGGCCCACTACAACAGGAAGGCAATAAATAAACAAGGATTTTATAAGTATATTTCAATTTAACAGATAAACACAACTTTGCTCCCAGTCAGTCGGCCGCCAGCCAAGCCTCTGTTGACGTGTGGTCTGCGTCGAGGTCATTATCGTTAACAAAAACTAACGAAATGACTAGAAACTAGAGTAGAAAAAACATTTTCGTTAACTGAAATAAATAAAAACTATAAGTAAAAGAAAAAACCAATAACTAACTGAAACTGTATTGTGTGCTTACAAAACTAACTAAAACATATAAAAATTATGGATAAAATTCCCTTCATTTTTGTCTTTGTAAACGTTGGATTGATACAAAAGTGATTTGTTTCATTCGAGCAATTTTAGCTAGTGGCACCGTACGGTACTTGACGGTCCGTCACTTGTGGTTTCCAGTCGTCTTCTGGTCCCCACTCTACCTGGAAACATGGAGACTGAAGTTGGGAGAAAGCAGCAGAGTCCTGTCTGGGATTTATTTGAATACGACAGAGAAGAGAAAATATATGACGAAACTAAAATTAATACTAAAACTGAACTAAAACTAAGCATTTAGAAAAAAAAAGAAAACTAATAAAACTAGTAAACCTACTCTTAAAACGAATTAAAACTAACTGAATTAGAAAGAAAAAAAAGTCAAAACTAAATAAAACTAAACTATAATGAAAATCTCGAACTATTAGAACCTTGGTTTGCATGTTGAACCAGAAAATCCTTAGTTTGCCTTCAGATTCTACACTTACTCTCATTTTTAATACATGTCAACACTCAGCAGTACCACCTAACTGGAGTTTCCACCCACTCCCACTGTTAGGAACTTAATGATAATTTACTGGGAGACCTGAAAATGGTACTTAGGAGCTCTGACAAGACGCTGTTATCTTGGATGATTCACGTTGGGAAGCCTAAATCTCACAAACTGGAATTTAGTCTGGAAAATATCCACTGGGAATTGATTGTGAGTGGCAGCTGGAGCCAGAACATTCAGCACATGGCCGGGAGGAGTGGACATGTTGACAAAACCCATACTGCTATATTATACATTCAAAGCTGAGCACTGGACACTCACTATAGGCACTACTCAGTGGTTACATCACCTATTTCAGACCTTAACCCATAAAGACCCAAACAGCCAACTACTGATGTAAAATGTTTAATACCCTCTGATCCACCAATCCTATCAATCCATGTAAATAATGGGTGTAAAATGCAATTCTTCATCTTTTCATGGTCATCAGATATGACCCATTTAGACGTTCAAACAGACATGAATGTTCATGCCTTTGTTTCATGCGCGTGTTATTGAAAACCTGTACATACGCTCACTAAACTTAATCCAATCCATTGAAGTGGGCTTAAGAGGCTCTCATTCTGTCCTGTCATGAAACTTGTTGAGAGTTTTGTCAACGGCCTGAGATGTATTTGGCAACTCCTGATAAAATCTTTTGTGACCCGTCTGAATATCACAACCCAGTCACAGGACTCATCATGAACAATAACTGGAAAACAGAAGAAAGATTAAACCAACGTTAATTCTAATTCTAATTCTTCTTGCATTTGGCAGACGCTTTTTTCCAAAGCGACTTACAGGGGAAAACCAATTAAATCACTCAATCAATCAAATTTTATTTATATAGCGCCAGATCACAAAAAAGTTATCTCATGACACTTATATATAGAGTTGGTCAAAAACCAGACTGTAAGCCAATTTACAGAAACCCAACAGAATCCTCCAGGAGCAAACACTTGTGACTGGTGACAGTGGCGAGGAAAAACTTCCCTTTAACAGGCAGAAACATTAACCCTTTAAGACCCAAAAAGGAACTGGCGATCAAAACCATCTACTGATCTAAACTGTTTAATACCTGGTGATCCACTAATCCTATCAATACATGTCAATAATTAATGTAAAATACAGTTTGTCATCTTTTCATGGTCATCAGATATGACCCAGTTGGACGTTCAGAGGCTCCGTAGTTACCATGGAAACACCATCATCTTCTACAACATTGATTCACCAGTAAAACCCATGGAGTTGGATCAGTGACAGTGGATGGACACACTGGGTTTATGTTCAGTTAATGATAGATTTGCTGAAAAAGTCATTTTTTCTCACATTTTCTCTGTTTTTGATATAATAACCCTCAACTTTAAGCTTTTATGAACATCTACATAATTAATAAATTAAACGTAGGAAAATACCTGATTGTCACTGAAAAAACACAAAATACAGAAGATAACATTATAATAAATTGTCATAAATCTGGATCAGCACTTATGTTGTAATGTTCTAAAAGTGATGTTCTAATATTCTAAAATACATGTTCCTTTCACATTACATGTATTTTTCTTGTATTTTTTCATATATACTTGTTGGATTTTTACCTCTGCCAAAGAGGTTATGTTTTTGCCGGTGTTGGTTTGTCTGTCTGTCCGTGCGCAAGATAACTCAAAAAGTTAGGGATGGATTTGGATGAAAATTTCAGGAAATGTTGATACTGGCACAAGGAACAAATGATTAAATTTTGGTGGCAATCGGTGGGGCACTGATCTGCCTTGGCGGAGGTCTGCGCTCTCCGAGTGCTTTTCTATTTTTTTTTTTTTTTTTTTTGCCACTTACGGGCAAGGAACCAAATGTGGTAACTTCACTGACCTCTATTTTCAACAAGGCAATAAAAATTTTTGAAAATTTCACAAAAGTAAAGTCTTGTTAGATCTTCCAATAACACACTAAGGTTGGAATTTTAAATTTTAGAGTATGTGAGTGCCTTGTAATAGAAAAAAAAAACTATTTTGGAACAGCCACAAAAGTAACACTGGGCCTTCATGGGTTAAATGTATTCAGAGAACCTCTTTTGTGCATATTTAATGTGAAAATGGATGGTAAGTAAGCACTATAAACAGCCCACACAGGGACCACTCGTCCATTATACATGAGGTAGAGCTCATGGAGAAAACACTTTTTTTTTTTTTTTAATTAACCTGTAGGTTTTGCTCGGGGCTGCTCTCCTTAAGTATTATGATCTGTGGAAGTATGTTATAAAACACGCCCAATGACACACTCCTGCATTTTATTTGCTTTTTCTTCCAGCAGCATACAAAAATGCCAAACCACAATGAGTGAAGTGAAATCTGTGGTAATTGTGTTGTAATTGTAAATCGTGGTTCCTTCCGAACAATTAAACCGAATGGGAGTTATGCACAAGAAGCGTAAACAGAATTCAATGCGATGTTTACATTCTGCCCCGGAAAAATTGAATCCAGATGAGAAAAAAAAAACTTAATAGATTTGAATTTGCAAACTCAGCCTTCACTTCTGTGAGACACAAGCTGCAGTTGGTGAATGCCCATGTTTTCATAAATGTAGGCTAGAACTTTAATGATAAATTTACATTAAAGGAGTGATATTTTGCTTTTTTAAAAATGGAATTATGCATTTTAACCTCCTGAGACCCAAGAATGTCAGCAAAGTACCAGCTTTTTTGTTTTTATTAAATAAGTGCCTATATTGGGAAACATCATGATGCAACAGTTTTTCAGATGCAGTTTTTTAAATTTTTATGGGATGTCCTTTTGGGATGGACAGTTTTCTTTTCTTTTTCTTTTTTTTTGTATAAATTTGTGAAACTCTTGTCCACAAATATGGACAGATAACCCATAGCTGGGCCTGAGGACGTGAATTCAACTCCACACGTCCATCTTCAACCCTATTTCTGAGTAATGAACCCAGAAAGGTGGTTTGGAGCGCTGGCCCTTTAAATGCAAATGAGCCACTTCAGGCCCCGCCCCCTCCAGGTTGTTGTCTGTGCTACTCTTTCCCATTCAACCAACAAGTGAACATTTTAGGTAATCGACTCCAAGTTTGGAGATATTTTCAGTCTGGACTACAACCGCTGCTGCTGATAAACAATTATGTCGTACTGGAGAAATGTTCGTCTGAAGTCTGGACCGTGTATGTGCAAATGTGGTGACGTAACTAGTTATAGACGTAACAAATTAAGCAGGAATTAAAACAGGTTGTAGAAATCCATTCAATTTTTGCCAAAATTAATATAAAGATAGCTTTGACGCACTTGGAGGGTTCAAAGTCCTTTCTTTCTTTCTTTATTAATTTTTACACATTTATTAATTTTTTTTAATTATACATTTACATAAACATGTACATAGACATAAGGGACCCACACAGACACAATACAAAAAAACTAATTATACAACAAACCTCCAGACCTATTAAATACAAAAAAAGAGGAAAAATTTTAAAAAGCCACAACAACAACAACAAAAAACAACAAAATAAATATGGAGGGTTCCAGTTCAAACTGTATGAACTATTAGGGTCCAAATACACAAATAAATGAACCAAAGACTAATAAAAGTGGGTTTAGATAAACATGACCCCTTTAACGGTCAAACCCACACACATTAATTGTCAGGATCTGTGCCTGGGTGACTCTTTGCTCCTCCCTTTTGGTCATGGACCTGTGCCTGTGTGACCCTCAGCTCCTCTTTTGTTATAATCATTATCATCATCATACTCACCTGCTGGCGCTGCGTGGCTGCAGCCAATTACCATTGGCCTATTTAAGGATTAGGTTTGCAGCCATGCAGCGCTGGTCCATTACTCCTCTCTCCTTTCCATAGCCCGGACATTTGATCATATTCATCCACGGACTCTGACTCAGGTTTTGTATGTTTTTTTCCTATGGACTCTACTTTAGTTTTTGTATTAGGTTTTTTCGTTGTCTGGTTTTCATTTTTTTGTTAAAATAAACTTGTTATTTTTTCCCTTCAGTACTGTGCATTTGAGTCCTCTCATTTTCCCCCCTCGTGACATTAAGGTGCCATGTATTGAAGTGAATCTGCTGCAGTTAAAGGACTCATTCACAGAGGATGTTGTGCTAATATGCTAACTATAGTAATAATAACAATAATAATAATTATAACAACAATAGTTTTCTTTTGTTTTGTTTTTGTTTCTAATGATTCAGGCTTTTTACACATTTCAGCACACAGACTGGTCCATAATGAAACCCAGAGGCAGAAACCCTCAAAGTGTGTGTCTTTAATTAGGACCGATTTGCACACACACAGAGCTCTGTGCAATCACAACCACATTTCATAAATCTGTCATTTATTTGGGTTCTTTGGCTTCTCCAGTATTTTAGAACTATAGCACAATCTGTTGAAATTTCTGTCCAAATAAATGCCAGTGGTTAATTTCGCTTGGAAAGGTTTGAAACATCTTGTATTAATATCTGAATCTTAAATAATACTCAGGTGTCACTCACTGTAATATTAGAATAGATTTCACATAAGCAGTAGTACTGATGTTTTATTAGTGCTCACAGCTGACAGAAGTATCACAGACGACATGAAACCATAGAAGCATCTCTGAACTCCAGAAGAGGCTGCACATGGACACGAGAAGGATTTCATGCTTTGCATCATTAAACATTCATTTAGTCTCATTTAAAACTCACAAGCTTGAATGTTTTCTGTGGACATTAACTGCACCAATTAATTAATAGTGACAATCAAAGATACATTACATAAGGGTTTTTTGCCAAATTTATGAATATCAGCTAATTTACATTAATACAAAAGGTACAATGATGTCATTTATTTAATAATGCAGTTTAGTGATTTCCTTTGCGGCTCTGCCTTTTGCATGTCTTGCTTTTTTTTTTAACCTCATTTGCATTCGTTTAAAATCCTTTTTGTGTTCTGACCCTAAGTATCTAGAACAATAATACATTTTTGTGGGAATTCATAAATGCCTGTCCCTGTTTTAGGTTAAAAAAAAACATGAGTTACACATTAGTCCAGACCTTCCTTTGTTTCTTTTTCAGTTTTGTTGCGATACTTGTCTGAAGTCACAGTTCTTTCAGGATAATGCTTTCTTCTCTTTTGCTCCACAAAGCTGTTTTCAGTCTTCTGTGGTGGACAGACTCTATCATGGGGAGTGGGACCTCAGATCATGTCAACTATTCAATCAGATTCATGAGTAAATTAAACATTTATTATTATAAACCAGCTCAGTTTGGGTTTAGTTTTAATCAAATATGACATTTTGATGAAATTCATGGATTGGTCAATTTTCAGACATTTTAATTCTGAAGCCTTCAGTGAAGCACAGACACCTACACTTCTTCAGATAGACAGGATTTAATAAAAGAATATGAGGAGAAAAGATACATCTGTACTCACTCAAAACTAAGAAATAGAGCTTGGCCAGATTTTCATGAAATGCAACCATGTCAGACTTAAAACTAATGGTGTGCAAGTCACAACCACACTCTAATACATTTATATTACAGATTATTTGTTACTGTTACCCCCAATATTTGTATATATAAATACATATATATATATATATATATATATATATATATATATATATATATATATATATATATATATATATACACACAAGCGATAGTAGAGCCTTAGGACGGATAAGTTTGTGCCCTGAAGTACATGTGGACGGATAGATCAATAGATCAGTAAGTAATGCTACAGTCTACAATGTTCGAATCCCAGTAGGAACACCTGAATTTTTTTCAACATTTTCCAAGTTCAAACAGGGGGCGGCACTGACAACGCCGGTATATAAATCCATAATCGATAAAGCAGGGGTGTCAAACGCATTTTAGTTCAGCTCCACATTCAGCTAAATTTGATCTGAAGTGGATCGAACCAGTAAAATGATAACATAATTATATATAAATAAGGTCAACTCCAAACTTTTCTCAATGTTTTAGAGCGAAAAAAAAATTTTTACATTATGAAAAGGTTTACATCTACAAACTATCCTTTCAAAAGATGTGAATAATATGAACAAACTGAAAAAATAAGTGTAATTTTAACAATATTCAGCCTTAGTTTATTATTTACACATGTACATTATAACTTACAGATCACAGTGGATCTACAAACACACAAAACATTTAGTAACAGACAGAATATTGTTAAAATTGTACTTACTTCTCTTAAGACATTTCAGGTTATTCACATTTTTTGTGAAATAATATTTTGTTTTCGTGTAAATACATGAAAATATTTACATTTACAAAGAGAAAAATTTGAAGTTGTCATTATTTCTATGTTATGATGATAGTATTTTACTGGTCCTGCCCACTTTAGATTGAATTGGTCTGAATGTGGAACCTGAACTAAAAGGATTGTTAATGTCTTAGTGTAATTTTTGCATTTCACAAATTCATCCCAAGGGCCGGACTGGACCCTTTGGTGGGCTGGATTTGGCCCCTGGGCTGCATGTTTGACACCTGTGCGATAAAGTATTCAAACTAGTCATAATCGTTATCGTCCCTTGTCATTGCTGATCACAGGGATCACGCTAACTAGCTTCTGTAAAGCAGGGTTAGGGTTAGTAATGAGCATACGTCCATGTGGACAATGGACTGTCTTCTGCCGTCTGCACCCATTGGCTGAACACCAACAGGAAATAGAACTGTACAGATGCATTTTGGATTCCTTAAGGTCTCATGGTCTTGCTGTTTTTTGTTTTTTCATTTTAGCAATTAAATTATGGGTGAAAAGTGTGTTGTAATGCAAGCGATACTGAACATGTACCGAAGAAAATATTCCTGAAAATTCACTAGTAATCCCATACACTACTGTGTTACAGCAAAAAGTAATCCATTACTGTAATGCATTACTGTTGTAACGCATTACTCCCAACACTGCTTATAACTAATGGTTTTTGCTGCATGTCTTTTCCAAAGACAGAACAGACCAAAGTAATAAGTTGTTGCTAATAAGAGTCAGAGCTGGTTGAACATCCACAGGCCCTCATGGGGACTGTTAAAGAGCTCAGCTTCAAATTAAAACAGCATGGGACTGAGTGTGTAAAGTTTTTAAGAACATGTGGGTTCCTCTGAAAGAACTAAGTCATATCCAAAACATTGTCAAGTTGAAGAACAGTTTGTCATCCTAAGTTAATTTTAGCCATGTGTTGTGATTTCCTAAGTATTCAGTTCACATCATTACAACAGCTGAGGTGTTTGTGAACGGAACAGCCTGGGTTCATTTGTGTCCTATTTCTGTATAAATTCCCTCAGATTTCCCACAGTTTGGTAACGTAATGAAACGTCCTACATTCATGTCATCCATAACTACGTGTCCATGTTCAGTATATCTCAGCTCAGACGGATGAAGGAGGGTGAGCAGCTCTCTGTTCCTTTGGGAGAATGCAGTGGAGGAATTCATCCAGCTGGTCTTCCTCTGTGCTGCTCTGTGTTTGCCTGACTGTTTATTCATCCTTTTTTCCCTCCTTTTTTTTTGTAGAAAACACAACAATTCCCAACTTAAATGAAGTCAAAGAGAACATGACCATGGGAACCACATTAGTGACCAATCCCAGTGGAGGATTTCTGGTAAGCAGGAATTTGCTCTTTATAATCTTTAGCATGGAAGCACTCAGTAAACAAAAGGAGAACGAGCACTGAGCGTATTTTTAGACGCACAAACGTATATATTCACTAGACCTTTGGACTGAGTGGAAACAGTGGGCTTGACTCGCCCTGTTTCCCACTGAGGTTTGATGTTTGAGTGTAACAGGACACTGTGAATCAACTGTAGACACACATACACACACACACACACACACACACACACACACACAGTAAAACTAACTGCATGTACATGTATGAGTCTCACAGAGGGTTGTACTGGTCGTTAACCCACATATTTCTTTTGTGCATTATTTTACATTTTTGGCTTATATCAACAATAGGCAATAGAAAAGTTATAAATACATACAAACCCCTTTACAGGCATTTTCTAGAATACAGTAAAAACTAAAACCTGTCCATGGTTTCACTGAACAACTTGTTTGTTTGTTTATTTCGAGCATTTACAGAATACATGCAAATTCACAATTCCAAAAATCATTCATCTATACTCGAAAAGGAGTGGGAAGAAGACAAACTTCTTTAATCCCACCCCCATTCTCATCATCAAATAACTGAACATAATAGAATTTTAAATACTCACTCCTGTCCTGTGACTTCAAGCCAGAACAATGAACAAAATAGGCCCGTACCAAATTAGAATGAACTCATTTGAGAGTATTTACATTGTATAACCAAATGTGGGTGAAAATAGAAACAAAGTCCATTCCTGGTGGTGTTACCACAGGTAACAACTTAACTATGATTTATAAATATAAACATGTATATTCAGTCAGAACGGAGTTAAAGTAGAAGGAAGAGAAATGGAGAAAGTTTGCAGTTCCTATTGAAATATGAACAAAAAGAACATAATTAGGGGTTAGCGTTTTAAAGAGCCTGACACTGGTGGTGCTGATGGAAACTGATGAAGCTGAGGATGGGATGGCTTCAGAGGGTTAAACTAGGAGCAGGACTGGGGGGTGAAGGGATGGAGGACAGATTTAAAACAGCCATGATACAGGCATGATGACTGAATGACAGATGAGTGACTGAACACTCTCAAACGTTGACAGCTTGTGTGTGATTGGCTAACGGGGAATGTGTCCAGTTCTAATTTGATGAACACCGGCTGCTCTTTGAATTTAGAGATATTAGCAAACTAGGGTTGTGTTTTACAAAGATTCCTGACTTAAGTTTCAGAGACAAATTAGATTGAAAAGTTTATCACAGTTAAGTAACATTGTTCCAGTAGATTCCACAATTATCAGGTTCATTTATTCATGTATTATGTATATTTCTTTAATTATGTATATGTTTGTATATTTAGAGCTTAATATACAATTAATTTTTTTTCCTGTTGTATTGATAATATCTTTCCAACTACTTTAATCATACTTGAAGGGAGTGACTGTAACAGAGTAGAGGAGGATCAGTAACAGTCTTACATAGAAGTCTTATAAACAGTAAGACTGAACAAAAAGCATGAGTAATAAAATTATATGTAACACAATAGTAACTATGCCTCTGTGCCAACTGTTTTTTATTGTGTTGCTGGACTCACAATATCCTCCTAAGACCCAGCAATGCATTTTTGTCTTCTGTAGGGGACAAGAGTTTCACAGCTTTATTGAAAACAACAAACAAACAAACAAAAAAGCGCTGTCCACTGCAAAGGACATTCTATAAAAATGTTTAAAAAAAAAAAATGCATCTGAAAAAACTGTTGCATCATGCTGTTTCCAAAAAAGGCAATTATTTAATGTAAAAAGGGCAAAACTTGCACTTTCTTGGGTCTCAGGAGGATATAAATTTGTTCATATTTGCAAACAGATTTCAATTTTTACTGTCTTTTGGAAAATGTTCTAACTTTTCTAGGCATGGGGTTTGTACATAGTTACTCAACAAACTTCTTCCAAGAAATGTAGAAAATGTGTGTGTGAAGTTCCGATCCTGCACAGCTGTGTAACCAGAGCACGGTTGACTTAATGTGGTTGTCATCAGTGCTAATGTCACACTGAGAGTATATGGCCTTCAACACTACGCCAGTATTTATATGGTGTAATTCAACACATCACAATTAAAAGAACTCATATGACAGCTGACCCAAGGACGTGTCAGACCTAATGAATGAAAAACAAAGCGCTCTCTTAACAAATCAATACAATTAGCGACTTTCTCTGTGGGGCGTTCTTATTCAGGAAGATCTAAGAAAATGAGGTGAAGGATTGATAGAAGTTCTTATTACATCGTCCAGTTAATTGCTGGTAATTGTAAAGTCCTGCTTCCTCACAGGCCGAGTGCCTCTGGAGAAGGGATCTGCAGTGGGTTTTTAATAGTCCCTGAATAATCCACAGTTTGAGTCGTTCTTTCCTCTTGGTTTCTGTGTTCAGTAGCTCTGAACCTCCTCTCACCCATGATCTCATACTGGTGGAAAGCTAACCAGTCCCAGCCTGTGTGTGTTTTTAACCTTCTCAACCAACTAGACCAGGGCTGTCAAACTCATTTTAGTTCAGGAGCCACATTCAGCCTAATATGTTATAAAGTGAGCCGGACTAGTAAAATAATATAAATAATAGGATAAGAACTTATAAATAATGTCAACTCCAAAGTTTTTTTCTATGTTTTTGAGTGAAAAAAAGTCAAATTCCATAATAAAAATGTTTACATTATGGTGTCAAACCTTCAGGGCCACAGGTGGTAGATGTCTTTGGTCTCTTTTGAAATTCTTCCACACTATGTTTCAGAAACTTATATCTTTATAGCTCTGTCTAAGTTGTTAAGCTCCGCTGAATAAATGCACACAGAGTCAAGACAAAAGTCGGAGATCGAGCAGAATTTGAGCCGCATGAATTGTTTACTCCTACAAAAAATAAACACTGAGTTGATATCTACAGAAGCGACTGACTTTTCGCTCTGGAAGACCACTTTTCTATTGTCAAAAGTAGGTTGGGTTTAGCTACACTAAGAATAACGTCTGGCATGCAAATGAATACAGGTTAAATACTTTTGAATACAAATTGAATACTTTTGATTACCTGGGGAGGTGTTCCGGGCATGTCCCACTGGGAGGAGACCTCGGGGAAGACCTAGGACAAGTTGGAGAGACTATGTCTCTCGGCTGGCCTGGGAACGCCTTGGGGTCCCTCCGGAAGAGCTGGAGGAGGAGTCTGGGGAGAGGGAAGTCTGGGCGTCCCTGCTTAGACTGTTACCCCTGCGACCCAGCCCCAGATGAAGTAGAAGATAATTGATGGATGGATACTTTTGATGAAAATATTGTTTTTTTGACACTACAACATCTATGAACCGTACTTGAACATAACATAAACAAATATGAAGTATGCTGAATTGTACCAATATTCTGCCTCTTACTAAATGTTCTGTGTATTTGTAGATCCTCTGTGATCTGTAAGTTGTGATGCACATGTATAAATGATAAACTAAGGCGTAATATTGTTCAAATTGCACTTATTTTTCTTAAGAATTTTCAGGTTATTCACATTTTTTGTAAAAGGCTAGTCTGTAAATGCAAACATTTTTGTGTAGTTTTACTTTTTTTTTTTTTTACACTACAACAAAGGAAAAAATTTGTAGTTGTCATTATTTATAGGTTATTATGATAGTATTTTACTGGTCTGACCCACTTGAGATTGAATTGACCTAAAGTGATTCTAACATCCTTGATTGTTAATATCTTCAGTGTAATTTCTGCATTTCACAAATTCATCTCAGGGACCCTTTGGCGGGCCGGATTTGGCCCCCGGGCCGCATGTTTGACACCTGTGAACCAGACTGTTTAATTGTGTGTGTGTGTGTGTGTCCTCTTCTCCACAGGCGTGTGGTCCTCAGTACGGCTACATGTGCGGCCAGCAGCAGTACATCTCAGGTGTTTGTGCGAACGTCAGCTCTTCATTCCAGATCCTTAACTCTGTAGCTCCAGCAGTACCAGGTACGCAGCCCGACTACATAAGACACAACAGATCTGCACAGGATGTGACGTCTTTGGCACAAATTGCCCGTTGGGGGGTGGGGGTGGGGGGTAAGAGATTGTAATCTAACTTTTCACAGTAGTACCACCCAAGACCCTGACATTAAGCTCACCCTCCCTCAGCGAGCCAGGAGATTAGAGCATTCTTTTTAATGTAAACTTGTGTGCAATCCCATCCCATCCCATCCCACCACCAGCCCAGCCCAGCCCTGCTGCTCAGCTGTATGCCCAAGTTAGGAGACAGCTTACTGGGCCTGCACTGTGTTTCTGTGGAAGGAAGTGATCTAGAAAGAACCACAGTGTAAACATGCTACGTTTTTTGTCTTTCTGTTTCTGTTTCTCTTTCTTTTTCAGTTCTTTCAATATGATTATCTTTGCTGTTTTACTTCAAGTGTATTTTATTATTAGCAGAATTTTTTACATATGCAGCATCTAAAGTGTACAAGAAAACATTACATAGGAACAAGAACTTTGGCATCACAGTCTTCCAATGGGTCATTCTAGAGCAGGGGTCTCAAACTCAGTTTCTTTCAGGGGCCACATCCAGCCCGATTTGATCTCCAGTCGGCCGGACCAATAAAATAATAGCATAATTACCCATAAATAACGACAACTCCAATTTTTTTTCTTTGTTTGTTGTGCAAAAAAAAAAACATTAAATCATGAAAATACTTACTTTTATAAACTATCCAAACAAAAAAGATGTGAATAGCCTGAAAAAACTGAAATTTCTTAAGAAAAATAAGTGCAATTTTAACAATATTCTGCCTCAACTTATCATTTCTACATGTGCATTATGGATCAGATCTACAAAGACAGTGTTGTTCATCCATCAGTCTGGATGACAACCTTGAATTCAGTTTCTGTGGGTCCTGGAGTGGCTTGTTAGCGCTATTTTTGCCCTGAAATATCTGCCACAAAGACACACTAAACACTTAGTAACAGGCAGAAAATAGTTCAAATTGTGCTTAATTTTCTTTAGACATTTCAGGTTGTTCATATTTGTTCAGGTTATTCACATTTTATTGTTATAGGATGGTTTGTAAATGTAAGTATTTTCATAATTTAATGTTGTTTTTTGCACTAAAACAAAGACAAAAATTTGAAGTTGTCATTATCTAACTGTAGGCATAATGTAAAATTATGTTTTTCACATCAAACCAAGAAGAAAATATGGAGCCATTATTTTTTGTGGGTTATTATGCTATTATTTTACTTGGGATCATATTGGTCTGTTTTGGAACCTGAACTAAAATGAGTTCCACAGCCTTGACTGTGGAATTTTTGCACTTTGCACATTCATCCCAGGGGCTGGATTGGAACCTTTGGTAGGACGCATTTGGCCCGCATGTTTGGGACCCCCGTTCTAGAGGTCGACCAATATATCAGCTGGCCAATATATCGGGCCGCTATATCGATTTTTTTCAATATCAGCCATCAGCCTTAAATTTTTTTATAAAGCCAATATTTGATCAGTAGTAAAAATGTTATTAGATATTTGATCAGGCACCTGTGTGGGCGGCACTTGAAGGTCAGTAAATGTTAAAAGAGTACCATGTGTATGTGTATTAATAATTTCATTTATATTACTGCATAAAAATATAAATTATCTGAGTGTTTCAATTGTATTTTATGGTCAATGTGCTTTAAAAAAAAATAAATAAAAAATTGGCCCTAAATATCAGCCTCTAAAATCAGCTGTAGATATCGGCTATTGGCTGACCAAATTTTTTAAAAATCGGCATCAGCCTTAGAAAAAACCCATATCAGTCGATCTCTACGTTATTCCACACAGGATGCTTGCCCAGGTCTTGAAAGTCTTAAAAAGTATGGACCTTGAAAAGTCTGGAATTTTGTGTGAAAGTCTTAATAAAGTACAGAAAAAAGTTTCTCTCATACTTGAATTTTAGAGTATGCTCAAAGGCACATAATCTGATAAGATAAGAAATGCCCAAGGAAAGCATATAAAAAACTGGATATGATTTCATTAACTAGTCAGTACTGGAATGATTCTAGTGAAACTTGTTTGTATGATATCCATGCATATGTTTTGAAAATGTTTCTGTCAGTAAAACATAATTTATTGCGAAATATGCATTCATTCATTCCTGCATTTATGAAAATGAACTTTTCTACTACACATAACAGGTACAGTCTCAACCAAAAAAGTAGGAACACAAGTATGAAAGTATATAAAGTCAAGGTCTTGGCAAAAAAAAAATAGCAGTTTTGAAAAAATCTGGAATTTTATTTTGGATAAAGAGCAAACACCATGTCCACAATGACCCACTGATTGTATTTAGTAATTATTTGTTTGACATCTTCTATTCATCAAACTTGTAAAAAAAAAAAAAAAAACGTACTCCCTGGAACTGATTTTTCCCAAACTTTTTTTTTTTTTTTTGTCTCTTAGAACCCAACCTTTCAAACATACCAAACCTCTGTGACCCAATTCACAAAATGTCTGGTCTATAGATTGTGGAACTATTTGCTTAGTTAAATCCAGTGAATGTCTCCAGTAATCAAAACCAAAGGTGGTGCAGTGAAATATTGCATGTGCGACTTTTTTTTTTTGGGTTGGCCAGTGTATAATAACCCTCAACTTTAATCTGAGCTTTTATGGACGTCTGCGTAATCAGTAAATGAAATATGGGAAAATACATGATTTACCCAGAAAAAAAGTCAGAATAAAGAGGATAATATTACAGTAAATGGTAATAAATCACTTAAGTAAGGTTTATATATATATATAGAAAAACTCATATGGGAAGTGCCACAAAAGTACCACTGGGTCTTTATGGGCTAATGGAGTTGAGTTTTACATTGTAAACACCTTCTACTTTCTGTATTTAAAATGTGGATAAGACACAATCCAAACTGTACCATGGTTCATATGTTTCACTGATGTCCTGACTGATGTCCAGGGGGCTGCAGTGAGTTGGAAATGCCATTGTTGAGTTATTATTAGATTATACATGCCCTTGTTTCTTTACAGAGTGTGAAAAGGAGCTGGACATTGTGATAGTTTTGGATGGATCCAACAGTATCTACCCCTGGAGCAGTATCACAGATTTTCTGGTCCGCTTCCTTGGGAATATTGTGGTCGGACCTAAACTCTCACAGGTGAGCAGCTTTAAAGGGCTCATATTTATCTAAACCCACTTTTATTAGTCTGCGGTTCATTTATTTGTGTATTTGGACCCTAATAGTTCATACGGTGCTGCAAAGCTATCTTTATATTCATTCTGGCAAAAAAATCAAGTAGATTTCTACAACCTGTTTTAATTCCTGCTTAATTTGTTATGTTTTAGAACTAGTTACGTCACGGCATTTGTACATATAAGGTCAAGACTTCCGATGAGCATTTCTCTGAGTACGACATAATTGTTTATCGGTAGTGGCGGTTGTAGTAAAAACTGAAAATATGTCCAAACTTCAAGCCAGTTACCTAAAATGTTCAGTTGTTGTTTGTATTAACAACCACAAGCAGCTGAACGGGACAGAAAGCACGGTAAGCAACCTGGACTGGGCGGGGTCATGTGCATTTAAAGGGCCAGTGCTCCAAACCACCTTTCTGGGGTCATTATTCAGAAATAGGGTTGAAAATGGACCTGTGGAGTTGATTTAATGAAGAATTCAGACCTAAGCAGAGCATTCACAGTTTATGGAGACCACAGGGAAATGTGGGAAAATGCATAATTCCATTTAAAAAAAGCAAAATATCACTCCTTTAGTTTATGTTTATGTTTATGCATTTGGCAACTTCCTGATGATTCAAGCCATTTCCAGCTAAGTTGGCAAATTAGTCATCTTGCCCAGTTCTCTGGAAGAATGAAACATTTCCCATTAAGTCAAACTACAGCTGTTTTAAATTTCCTATTGAATGATTTATTCAGCAATTCATGATTAACCCTTTTGGTGCTTGAGGTTTGTTTTTTTTTTGTTTGTTTGTTTTTTTCAGTTTTGATATCATGATTTCGAAAAGCTGTCTGTTTCATTCATGTTGCTAGATAGACAGACAGACAGACAGACAGACAGACAGACAGATAGATAGATAGATAGATAGATAGATAGATAGATAGATAGATAGATAGATAGATAGATAGATAGATAGATAGATAGATAGATTAATCCCCAAGGGGAAACAGTCACACCACATCAACAAGAAATAAATAAATGCAGAGTGTAAATAGCTAAGAATAAGTTAGATTAATTAATTAGAATTGCTTGTTGCAATATTGCAACGTTGGCATTTAAAGGGTTAATATGTTAATCAGATTCTAACAAACCATCATTTTTATGTTGTTCTCAGTTACAACTAGTAATTTCACATCCTTGTTTTTTTTTTAATTTTTTTTTTTTTTTAAATATTCAATAAAAAAAGTCTTTAAATGGTATTAAATTTGATATGTTGAGTCTTACATTATGTTGCCATAAACTATAAACCATAAACAGTATGGACTTCCACAATCAAGCAGTTTTAGTGAAGCAGACCCTCACACTCTTCACACACACACACACACACACACACACACACACACACACACACACACACACACACACACAGTAGACAGAAGTCACAAATTTTTGATAATGTGGCTGTGAAATAGGCTCTGAAATAGGCATTCAGTTCTGTTGTAAGTAGTCTGAAAAAGGTGTTTGTCTTGGTAGTTCTTCTGGGTTCAACTGGACTGGTTTAGCTCTTTTGAAAACGTTTCGTCCCTCATTCTAGAGACTTCTTCAGTTTAGTTTAACTGAGTTCAGCTGAAGAAGTCTCTTGGATGAGCGACGAAACGTTTTCAAAAGACCTCAACCAGTCCAGCTGAACCCAGAAGAACAATGACTTGGGCAAATGAGAACCTACACAGACGTCTGAAGAAGTCTTAAATTTAACTGGTACAAACCTGTAGGAACCCTGTAAATACCAGCGTTAAACATCAGGTTGTGGAATGGATAAATGTTACATAAGCTTAGACTGACATGCAAAAAAAGTAAAAGTGAAGGAATATATTATATGTTGCCAACTCACTTTTTCACATTACATTTGATGACTTAAATGCCCTCCATTAAAGGAATTTTCCACATCTTGGCGCCAGCTTTAAGAATAACTGTAAATTGTCCTCCATAAAGCAGACTTTAGGAACTGAAGACGTTTTAGTCATTTCAGCTTCCTCAGTTATACCTTGAATGTATTTCTGTCCGCTGGTCTTGGATCGCTCTGTGAATTGGTGGTTGGTTTTTATTATGGTTACATTGATCTGGCCTGGAGCTGGTGGAGTTTTCCAGAGGGAAACGCTGGAAAGTCGTCTGGCTGTGGATCCCAGCGGTTGGAAGTCACATCTTCCATGGCTGCTGAAGTCCTGGGCTCACTGTATAAAGAACATTGTGTCATATCACTGCTATAACAGAGCCAGCCACATCCTCTGCAGAGCGACTGGGAGGGGGACGGCACAAAAAAGAGGATGGAAGAGGATAGAAAAGAGGAAAAATAAATGAACTGTTGAGTGGGGTTTATTAATAAAAACCTGTGTCTGTGTCAAGGTTATAATAGTTTTAGATTTTTCATTACAGTTTAGTTTTAGTTAGTTGTGACTTTTTTTTTTCTCTAATTCAGTTAGTTTTACTTAGTTTTTGGAGCAGGTTTGCTAGTTTTTATTAGTTTCTGTTTTTTTCTAAATGCTTACTTTTAGTTTAGTTGTAGTTTTTTTAATATCTTTTCTCTTCTTCTCTGTCGTCGTATTCAAATAAATCCCAGAAAGGACTCTGCTGCTTTCTCCCAACTTTAGTCTCCATGTTTCCAGGTAGAGTGGGGACCAGAAGACGACTGGAAACCACAAGTGAACACAAGTGACAGACCGTCAAGTGTCGTATGGTGCCGCTAGCTAAAATTACTCGAGCAAAATTAATCAATCAATCTGATATTGACAAAGACGAAAATGAAGGGAATTTTATCCAGAATTTTTATATGTTTTAGTTAGTTTTGGAAACACACAATACAGTTTCAGTTAGTTATGTTTTTTTCTTTTAATTCTAGTTTTTATTTTTTTCAGTTAAAGGTGCAGGAGACTTTTGTGACCAATTTTTCATCAGATCTGTACAACCTCAGTCATATCCTCAATATCACAAATCTGTAAGTCTTTCTGTGATTACTACCCTGAATTTCTTGCATTACGGTGAACAATTTTGAAGTGCCCTCCACCAAACGCTGCAGGTGGCTGCACGAACCTCTGTTTCCCACAATGCACGTCATGACAAAAAAACTCCTCAGATGCCCGAGTTCCCTCCCGGCTCTGTTTGTAAACACATGGTTTGTTTCTGGTGGATGGAACTAAGATACTGTTCACTGTAATGCAAGAGATTCAGGTGAGTAATGACAGACAGACTTACAGATTCATGATACTGAGGATATGACTGAGGTTTGACAGATCTGATGAAAAATTGGCCACGAAAGTCTCCCACACCTTTAACAAAAAAGTTTTTTCAATTCTAGTTTTCATCATTTTGTTAGTTTCGTTAATAATAACCTTGGTCTGTGTATTTTCCAGGTGGGCATCGTGTCATATGGTGAGACTGTGACTCACAACGTAAACCTGAGCCAGTTTGACAACACTGCAGATCTGGTCAATTTTGTCAGAGAGCTTCCTCAGCAGACCGGCACCAAGACCATGACCTTTAAGGGTATCGATACTGCCAGGTAACGAACATCATTACAAACGGTGCTTCTCTCACTCATCACTAGTCGCTTTTCCATCGGATGTGTGCGCAAAACTTTACTGATATTTACTAAATGTCGAAAAAACACGTGCGTGTAATGTCGGTTTTTCCATTAAATCACAAATGCCATGATTTGCTTATTTATTATCGCGAGATGACGCGAGAAGTCTTTCCATAAGCATGGCAATGAATGTAAATATGGTGTTGATTTACAGATATATTTATTATTATTATAGATTACCCCTCTATCTTGTACTAAATTGAAAATGACTGGGTTTCCTGGTGTGTCCACACGTACCGTGACATGTTTCTTCTTCTTCACTTGTTGTAATGTCCGTCAACATCCATTTTTTTTAATTCAAATGTTCATATTCTATTAGTTCATAACTAACATCATAACATTATTTTTGTGCGATCCCAACAAAGGAACTAACACTTTAATAAAAGAGTGTTAAATAATAATAAATAAAATATAAACAAACAAGAAAAACAAAAATGAACCTCCACAATATCTGCATTTGAATAATACCTAAAAATATCGATACAGTATTGTGAAATGAAATATCGCGATATATTGCAGAACTGATATTTTCTAACACCTCTAAATGCAGAACCAGAATTTTAATCAGCTCTTTGTGGTCAGGAATGGTTCTGCTGCCATTTAGTGGTATTTCAGTTGGCCTGGATGATATACTCAGTGTATAAAAAGAAGCCGTCGAGGAAGTGAAACTACCGTACTTTCTGGACTATAAACTGCACTCACCCCATCTCCAACGTCTCACCATCGCTTCATTGATGCCAAGCTTACGTGCAGCAGCTCTACAGGGGTTGGACAAAATAATGGAAACACCTTAAAAAATCAACAAAATATAATTTAATATGGTGTAGGTCCGCCTTTTGTGGCAATTACAGCCTCAATTCTCCGAGGTATTGATTCATACAACTTGTGAATTGTTTCCAAAGGAATTTTAAGCCATTCTTCAGTTAGAATACCCTCCAACTCTTTTAGAGACGATGGCGGTGGAAATCGACGTCTTACTTGAATCTCTAAAACTGACCATAAATGCTCAATAATGTTGAGGTCTGGGGACTGTGCCGGCCATACGAGATGCTCAACTTCATTAGAATGTTCCTCATGCCATTCTTTAACAATTCTAGCTGTATGGATTGGGGCATTATCATCTTGAGGTGAAGGTGTTTCCATTATTTTGTCCAACCCCTGTATTTCCTTCTTCGTCAGCCAGATCGTTTATTAACCGAGAAAACATAAATTAGCCGCATCATTTTAGAGCCGTGGGTTCACAGTGTGTGGAAAAAAGTAGCGACTTATAGACCAGAAATTACAGTACTCTTCATTCATTTATGTATTTTTTTTTACATGAATTGCATCTGTGAGCAAGTTGTTTGTCAGTTATAGTCGCTCATTTACTTGATTTCTTGTTTTAGAAAGAGGATTCAGATGCTGTAATTAGTGAGCGGATCTTTGATTGTGTCTTACTAATCAGGAAGGAAGCCTTTATGCCGGAGCGTGGTGCTCGAGTTGGGGTCAAGAAGGTCATGGTGACTGTGACTGATGGAGAGTCACATGACTCCTTCGACATGGGGCGGGTCATTGCAGGCTGTGAAGAAGATAACATCGAGAGGTTTGGAATTGCTGTGGGTACAATATATCTTCGTTTTTCTGACAAAACTCTAACATTTACTGTCTTTTGTTGTTTCACACAGAAAGTTAGGCTGAGTAAAAAGTCCAGAAAATTTAAATTACACTGGCACATCACAGGCAAAAAAGTGAAGTCGACCTTTGAACTCTTGAATCTAAAATGTCAGCGGTTACAATACACAATAGGATAAACTGATCAACTCATCTACTGCATATTTTAGTGAAAATTCATTCATAATTGGCCATAAATTCTAGAGTGATGGCCAAAGAATGTGTTTCATAATATCACAGCAACCTTGACCTTTGACCTATGGCCACCATATTCTAATCATTCATCCTTTAGTTCAGGGGTGTTAAACTCATTTTCTTCCGGGGGCCACATTCAGCCCAATTTAATCTGAAGTGGGCTGGACCAGTAAAATAATAGCATAATAGACAAGAAATAATGACCACTCCAAATTGTTTTAGTACAAAAAATAACATTCAGTTATGCCAATATTTACATTTGCAAACTATCCAAACAAAAAGGATGTGAATAACCTGAAAAATGAAATTTGCTAAGAAATGTAAGTACAATTTTATCAATATTATGCCTCGGCTTATCATTTATAGGCTGCAAATCAGATCTACGAAGGCACAAAACATTTAGTAACAGACAAAATATTGTTAAGGTTGCACTTAATTTTCTTTCGACATTTCAGGTTGTTCATATTTGTTCAGGTTATTCACATTTTATTGTTAAAGGATAGTTTGTTAATGAAAACATTTTCATAATTTAATGTTTTTTGCACTAAATCAAATTGGTGTTGTCATTATTTATTGGTTATTACCTCCGCCAAGGAGGTTATGTTTTTGCCAGGGTTTGTTTGTTTGTCTGTCTGTTTGTTTGTCTGTCCGTTAGTGTGCAACATAACTCAAAAAGTTATGGACAGATTTGGATGAAATTTTCAGGGTTTGTTGGAAATGGGATGAGGAAGAAATTATTAAATTTTGCTGGTGATCGGGGGTGGGGGGGCCCAGGGGGCCCAGGGGGGGGCCCACTGATCAGCCTTGGCGGAGGTCTGCGCTCTCCGAGTGCTTCTAGTTATGATATTATTTTTGAGTTTGATGCCCTAACTTGCACTTTGCCAATTCATCCCATGGGCCGGATTGGAAACTTTGGCGGGCCGGTTTTGGCCCCCAGGCCGCATGTTTGACACCTGTGCTTTAGTTCAACTTGATGTTTTCTTTTGATGCATTTAAAGGCCTTTCACTCAAGGTTCCTGAGAGATTTCATTCTTAAGTATAACATGTAACGGCTGTGTAATGTGAGACTTTTTTCTTACAAGCAGTCAAATGACCCCAAACATGAGTCTTGTTTCTTGTGTTTTCAGGTGTTGGGAGACTATAATCGTCAGAATAAAACTGCAGCAGAAATCCAGAAGTTCATCAGGGAAATTGAAAACATCTCCAGTCAGCCGCTGCGTGACCACTTCTTCAACGTGTCTGATGAGTTTGCTTTGCTGAGCATCGTGGACGCCTTAGGAAGCAGGATCTTTGCCTTAGAAGGTATCCACATAACACCCAAAACCTACAGTACGCACGACTACGAAGGAACCGACAAACGTCAGCCAGATCTGTGTGAAAAAGGCAAATCCATTGTTAGATATTGAAGTTTTTTTGTGTTTTTTTTTTTGTACTGCTTCTTTAGAATGAAGCTTTTTCTTAAATGGCTCATATTTTGCTAAACCCACTTTTATTAGTCTTTGGTTCATTTATTTGTGTATTTGGACCCTAATAGTTCATACAGTTTGAATTTGAACCCTCCAGGTGCTGCAAAGCTATCTTTATATTCATTCCGGCAAAAAATTGAGTGGATTTCTACAACCTGTTTTAATTCCTGCTTAGTTTTTATGTTTTATAACTAGTTACATCATGACATTTGCACATATAAGGTCAAGACTTTTGACGAACTTTTCTCCGAGTATGACATAATTGTTTATCAGCAGCAGCGGTTGTGGTCCATACTGAAAATATCTAATCCAATCCAACCCACTTTACTTATATAGCACATTTAAAAAAAACAAGAATGTTTCCAAAGTGCTGAACATCATAAGAAGAATAAAATAATTAAAAGAAATACTGAAAAAAATACATAAGTACATAAAACTACTGCAATCCTCTAAATAAAGCAATAAAATGAACTAGTTAAACGTAATAAAATCAATAAAATAGATAAATAAATACATATAAGACACAGAGGACCACACAACTCACACAGAAAATATGTCCAAACTTCGAGGAGATTACCTAAAATGTTCAGTTGTTGTCAACAACCTGGAGGGGGCGGGGCCTGAAGTGGCTCATTTGCATTTAAAGGGCCAGCGCTCCAAACCACCTTTCTGGTGTCATTACTCAGAAATAGTGTTGAAGATGGACCTGTGGAGTTGAATTAATGAAGAATTCAGACCCAAGTAGAGCATTTACAGTTTATGGAGACCACAGGGAAATGTTGGAAAATGCATAATTCCATTAAAAAAAAAGTTAAATATTGTATTTAGATGTCATTATTCAAAGACAAGGCTGGCTCAGATTTTCCCAAATACGGTCGATGTCTGTGACAGATGTGGAGGCTCACCCTGCAGTCTCACACACATCTTTTTTTCTTGTCCGGCCCTGACAAATTTTTGGCTAATTTATTTCAACACCATGTCCAAGGTATTTTCAAAAACTATTTTCATTTCACCACACATTAGTATTTTTGGTCTCCCGGAAGAGTATACCCAATACTCTGCTAAAGAATTACAAGTACTAGCTTCTACCTCCCTGGTTGCTAAACACCACCTCCTTCTTAATTGGAAATCTACAACAGCTCCTTCCAGAACACAATGGATTAATGAGGTTATGTCCTTTTTAAAAGTAGAGAAAATTAGATATTCAAAATGGGGAAACTTGAACAAATTCTACAATAAATGGCAACTGTTTATAGATTTTTTTTGAGACAATGTAATTCCCTTCCCCCTCCCCTCCCCTTGTTTTTCATTTTTATTTATTTATTTATTTATTTTCTTATGTTTATGTCACCAGTTTAATTATTTTATTCAGACTATGTCTTAGTATTCTTTTCATTGTATTGTTTGTCAGGTTCCATTGTTATTTGTTCCTAAAAAAATATGCAAATCTAAAAGTAATGGTGTTTACAAACCTGGTTAATGTTGACATCAATGTGCCAAGGTGTTGGCATGTACCTTTCATTTTCTTGTATACACATCAGTAAAAATACAGGGTGGGGAAGCAAAATTTACAATATTTTGAGGCAGGGATTGAAAGACAGTGTATGACCAGTTGGTTTATTGAAAGTCATGAGAATTTATTTGCCACAAGAAAATGTCCATAATAGAAAATGTTTTTATTCTATGTGTCCTCCTTCTTTCTCAATAACTGCCTTCACACGCTTCCTGAAACTTGTGCAAGTGTTCCTCAAATATTGGGGTGACAACTTCTCCCATTCTTCTTTAATAGTATCTTTAAGAAAGTCGACATTGCTGTGTGATGTTCTATTGGTAGCATGTTCTAAAACGCCCCAAACAGCAGAATCCAGAGGGTTTAGATCTGGGCTAGAAGGCGGCCATAAACATGATTCCCAAAAATTGCTAAAGTTGGATTTGTTGCTGTTGTCAACAAGTGTTTTGCTGTTCTTGTGTAAGATTTTAACTTCCAATCATATTTTACTGCATTTCTAACGGTCTTGTCTACCTCAAGTTCAATTGCCATTTTTCTCATGGATTTGGTTGGATCCTTTAGGATTTTGGATTTGAGAGCTTTAATAAAAGCTTTGGTACGTTTTTTTTTGCTTCCTCCACTTCCAGGCTTTCTGGTAATAGTTTTGCTCATAGTCATTCTCTTCTTTCCATTATAAACAGTCTTTATGGACACTCCAACTATTTTTGAAATCTCCTTTGGTGTGACGAGTGCATTCAGCAAATCACACACTCTTTGACGTTTGCTTTCCTGATTACTCATATGGGCAAAAGTTTCTGAAAAGGTATGGATAATAGTGTTAGGTATGATTATGACATCAGTATATGTTTGGGTTCAAAACAATTGACCTAGTGCCTGCTGAGAAAAAACAACTAAATGTTCATTGTAAATTTTGTTTCCCCACCCTGTATGAAACAAAAAAAAAGTTAAATATCACTCCTTTAACTTCCTGGTCATTCAATCCATTTCCAGCTAAACTGGCAGACTAGTCATCTTGCCCAATTCTCTGGAAGAATGAAACATTTCCCATTAAGTCTAACTACAGCCATTTTAAATTTCCTATTAAATGATTTATTCAGCAATTCATGATTAATATGTTAATCAGATTCTAACAAACCATTATTTTTATGTTGTTCTCAGCTACAACTAGTAATTTGACATCCTCGTTTGAGATGGAGATGTCCCAGACTGGCTTCAGTGCACATACTTCAACAGTAAGTCACATCCATCCACATCATTCATGTCAGATGACTCCACATTTATCGGGTTTCTGTTTTAAATCCGGTCACTTTGGCGATCATACTTTCGGATTCTTAGCGAAGTTCTCTAAAGTTTGGGAGGAATGTGCTTGGATGATGCAGCTGTGGCTGTTTGTTCAACTACTGACCTCGTCCAGACACAATGCTCCAGTGTTGTCTGTGGTGCATCTAAACCCTTTGGTGATTCACTTTGGTCAGTGAAGGTTTTCAGACACAGATTGTTCTCTGTTTTGTGCGCTCATGCTCCTGCAGACTTCTGACTGATAGTGTTTGTCTGATAGCATGAGAAGGGTGTGAGGGGAAAAAAAATGAAAGCTTAAGGCGAACACAAGGCATGACCCGCACGCGAGGTTGAATCAGACGGTTGTTTAGCTTCAGTAAAAACAACAGGCTCCATTCTGCCCCTTCACCCAGTTCTTGATTTCACTCATTAGGTATTTCCTCTGTCTATTTTAACTACAGACGGCCTGACTTCCTATCCCTGTCATCCTGCTCCTGACTCACGTTTGTCACCTTTTGTTTGTTCGGTGCGTGCCGTACGCTGTCTCTGTGATTGGACTGACTCATAAAACTAGACCCCACCAAACTCAGCTGTTTCGCCGGACCCTGCGAATGTCATGCGATGCTTTAACAGGCGATTCATAAGGAGGCACTACGCATTTCAGTGTGACTAATGAACCATGTTATGCCCCGTGTGACCCCGCCTTTTCCTATTAGATAACGCTGTTTCCTGCAAACTGACAAAAAGTGAAGGACTGGTTTTACTTTTCTGTTTTTTTATGTAATACTTGTTACTGGTTACTCTGTATTTACTTTCCAGATGTTGGATGCAGACCTTCTGTAGACCATTTGTTAGATTTTTGAGGAATAGAGAATGCTTTAAAATGAATAAATTATGTTTGAGGCAGAGTGTGAATGTGTGAGTGAAGGAATAATGGAGCCAATGTACGAGCTGTGAGTATGCAGAAATAGAAAAGCACTTAATGAATATAATCCATTATTTTTTGATGAATGTTTGATTTGAGTCGCTGATTTTACTGGATATTTTCATTTTATTGGATGCCTTATTTATTTATTGCTATTCTTCCTTTTATTTATTCTTTTGCACTGAAGAGGGTAAGCTCTACCCAGTTTCATTATATAGCCATTGTACAAAGACATTAAAAATCTATTCGATTGTATTCTATTGTGTTCTATTCTATTGTATTCTATTCTATTGTATTCTATTGTATTCTATTCTATTGTGCTCTATTCTGTTGTATTCTGTTCCATTCTATTCTATTCTATTCTGTTCTGTTCTATTCTATTCTATTCTATTCTATTCTGTTCTATTCTATTGTGTTCTATTCTATTCTATTGTGTTCTCTTCTCTTCTCTTCTATTGTGTTCTATTGTGTTCTCTTCTCTTCTATTGTGTTCTATTGTGTTCTCTTCTCTTCTCTTCTCTTCTATTGTGTTCTATTCTATTCTCTTCTATTCTATTCTATTGTGTTCTCTTCTATTCTATTGTGTTCTATTCTATTCTATTGTGTTCTCTTCTCTTCTCTTCTCGTCTCGTCTCTTCTCGTCTCTTCTATTCTATTCTATTCTATTCTATTCTATTCTATTCTATTCTATTCTATTCTATTCTGTTCTTTGACATTCATTAAGTTCGTTTCAGTGTATCACCCACTAACAGACAAACATGTAATGCTTTAATCTCTCCTGGTCCCATAGGAAGGAGTGTTACTGGGAGCAGTGGGAGCGTATGACTGGAATGGGACGGTGGTCATGCACACCGCAGGAGGCTCTGTGGTTCCGGGGAAGAACGAGTTCTTTAACGCAGACGCTGAGGTTGGATATGAACGACTGGCTGGCTACATTGGTGCGTTGACTCACAAAAACCTTTATTTATTGATTTTCCAAACAAGTAACAGATGAAGAATACCACGAGTAACTTCAGTTCAGATTCGGTTTACATTAACAAGAGGAAAGTTTTTTGTTTTTTTCCCAGACAGCCATTCGTACTTGGATAAAGTAACTGAGGTGCCACACATTTAACAATTGAGTCATTATCTTTTTATAATTATACTGTTGTGTTGCTTAATGATATTTTACAGCAAGACAGCCTTAAGCTATAAAACATAATACCAGGATTTACATTCACGGTTCTTTCAGTTCCTTTGAATTTACTTAGGATGGGAGTGATTTAGTGTCAATACTATTTAGAACATGAAATGTAATGGAGATACACTCAGTTATGGCTCAGCAAGAAATAGTGCAACATGTGTTTTTTTTGTTTGTTTTTTTTTGGTGAGTAATAACTGAATTCATCAAATTACAAATGTCAAAATGTCCTCTATCTCCTACTGTGAGGATAAATTAAATTAATCACTTTGTGCAGTCTTATGTTAAAATACATAAACGTGGTAGACATGACAGATTACTGCACAATCAGCTGTTTACCAGCCCAGGTATCCAGGAGCCTTTGAACAGCTAGCACTAGGGGGGGTGGGGTGGGGTTAAGATATATGGCGTGTAATATACAAAAGAAACAAAATGTCAGTCAGTAATAAAAATCCATGCCCTGTTTTGGTTACGTAAATGTTCTGTGTGTGGTGGTGTGTGTAAGATGTGTGTGTGGTGTGACTGTTCTGAAGTGGGCTTCTCAAAAAAAAAAAAAAAGGAATAAAAATCAGGGATATGACCAAAGACGATCATTAGGTAACTGAAACTAAACAAGATGAAGAGAAAGGAAAAAAGGAGAGAGAGAGAGAGACAGAGACAGAGAGAGAAAGGAGGAAAACAGGGGATTAATTACACTGGGTTACAAAAAATGTTTTTTGCAAGTTGTCTAGGTTTTTTCAACTGAATTAGGACCACTTTGCACCGCTAAATCCAAAAATGACATCTGTTTTTCTCAATCAGGTCAGGTTTTTTTTGCTAATTTGATTTTGAAAAATATGATCTTCTCACAAAATTGATTACATTTTTGTGACTTTATCAGTTGATTTTTTATATAGTTCTCACCCAAAATAGGTTTTAAGAGGAAAAAAAAAAAATCATTTTCTAACAGGATTCCTGTTAGGTACAATGGTGTATTCACCGCAGATGTAGCAGAATACATCAGGCTTATTTTTGCAAGATCTTCTAGTCGAAGCCATTTCATTCACCTGTAATATTAAAAAAACCATTAATCATAAATTGGCAAAAGTAAAATCTTCAGAACTCGTTTATTGCAAGAAATATGAAAGAATTTTGTATCATATGATGTGAAAATGCCCGTAAATGTAAGCAAAAATATTAAAAAGCCAATATGTAGCATAGTTCAGAAAGTTGACCTGATTGAGCAAAATTAATGTGATTTTTGGATTCAGCACACCAAAATTATCCTAAATCAGCTCAAAAAACTTAAACAATAAATTTGTTGTTGACCAGCGTAGTGCATCAAATATGATAGAAAACTGAAACTCATACATGGAAATTGATATTTGAAAAGAAAAGTTTTTGGTTGTTCAGAAGGACCAGTAAAGGCGCTGGTTTAAACAACTGGGTGTCAAACTCATTTTAGTTCAGTTCCACATTCAGCTAAATTTGATCTGCAGTGGGCCGAACCAGTAAAATAATACCATAATAATATATAAATAATATCAACTCCAAACTTTTCTCTGTTTCAGAGCGAAAAAAGTAAATTTACATTATGAAAAGGTTTACATCTACAAACTATCCTTTCAAAAGATGTGAATAACATGAACAATCTGAAAAAATATGAGTAATTTTACCAATATTCTACCTCAGTTTATCATTTACACATGTACATTATAACTTACAGATCACAGTGGATCTACAAATACACAAAACATTTAATAACAGGCAGAATCTTGTCAAAATTGCACTTACTTCTCTTAAGACATTTCAGGTTGTTCATATTTTTTCAGGTTATTCACATTTTTTGCTAAATTATACTTTGTTTTAGTGTAAATACACGAAAATATTTACATTTACAAAGAGAAAAATTTGGAGTTGTCATTATTTCTGTGTTATTCTGATAGTATTGGACTGGTCCTGCATTGAATTGGTCTGAATCTGGAACCTGAACTAAAAGGACTGTTAATATCTGAGTGTAATTTTTGCATTTCACAAATTCATCCAAAGGGCCGGACTGGACCCTTCTGCGGGCCGGATTTGGCCCCCGGGCCACATGTTTTACACCTGTGCTTCAATGCTTCAGGCTTTACAGGGTTAAAGATCATTTCTTTTTTTTTTTTTCCTATGTGTGATCTCGATCTTTAAAGTACAGTGAAATTTTACAGCTGCAGAATAACCGGAATAAACAGGTGATCAGTCTGACCACATCAGATAGCTCTCCCCTTTCTGTCTGTCCCATAAATATTCTCCACAGACTGGCCTCTCTGTCCTGCTGCCTTTTATGGCTTGCGGAGCATCCACGGCATCTTAATATCAAGTTATTTAATCAACATGTCAGTGTAAAGAGCACTGGTGGGTCCAGGCATGCGTACTGTAAACTCAGCTGTTGGCACCCGCTCTAATGATCTGACTGCAGACTCTGCACACACACACACACACACACACACACACACACACACACACACACACACACACACACTGTTCTTCTGTCTTAGTATCTGTGTGTGCTGGTGTTGTACAGTTTCCCTTTACACGTTCAGATGTAAACAGTTTGGTTTGGTGAGGAGCTCAAATCAAACATTTAAAAATAGACCTCAACAAGAGCCAGAGTGCGTCTCCTTTATTCCCGTTGATGCCTGTTTATACGTGCAGTAAATATAACGGCGTGTGTTATTGTCTGTGTATTATCTGCAGGCTATGACGTAGAGTCGGCGTCCACCCCCGACGGAGTTCTGTACATCACAGGTGCACCGCGCTACAACCACACAGGCCGCGTCGTCATCTACCGACTGAACGAAACCAACAACATCGTCATCTCACAGATACTCAGAGGAGATCAGGTGAGACGATGGATGGATGAGTGGGTGGGTGGATGGATGGATGGATGTATGGATGAGTGGGTGGGTGGGTGGATGGATGGGTGGATGGGTGGGTGGATGAGTGGGTGGATGGATGGATGGATGGATGGATGAGTGGGTGGGTGGATGGATGGATGGATGGATGAGTGGGTGGGTGGGTGAATGAGTGGATGGATGGATGGGTGGATGAGTGGGTGGGTGGGTGAATGAGTGGATGGATGGATGGATGGATGGATGGATGGATGGATGGATGGACGGATGGATGGATGGGTGAATGAGTGGATGGGTGGGTGGATGGGTGGATGAGTGGGTGGGTGGGTGGATGGATGGATGGATGGATGGATGGGTGGGTGGGTGAATGAGTGGGTGGGTGGATGGATGGGTGGATGAGTGGGTGGGTGAATGAGTGGATGGGTGGATGAGTGGGTGGGTGAATGAGTGGATGGATGGGTGGGTGAATGAGTGGATGGATGGCTGGATGAGTGGGTGGGTGGGTGAATGAGTGGATGGATGGATGGATGGATGGATGGATGGATGGATGGATGGGTGGGTGGGTGGGTGGGTGGATGGATGAGTGGGTGGGTGGGTGAATGAGTGGATGGATGGATGGATGGATGGATGGATGGATGGATGGATGGGTGGGTGGGTGGGTGGGTGGATGGGTGGGTGGGTGAATGAGTGGATGGATGGATGGATGGGTGGGTGGGTGGGTGGATGGATGGGTGGGTGGGTGAATGAGTGCATGGATGGATGGATGGATGGGTGGGTGGGTGGGTGGATGGTTGGTATGTAGCTCAGTCATGTTATGAACAGTGTTATAGATAGATAGATAGATAGATAGATAGATAGATAGATAGATAGATAGATAGATAGATAGATAGATAGATGTAGAATTTTTTGAAGTTGTAAATAGTGAATATGAGTGATTTTTGTCCATTTATGACCTTATAACAGTTGTCTTATTGCATGTGTTTACTTTTTAGCAAGTGTTGCTGGGATGTTTTACGGCAAGAGGAGGGAGACTGTTGTCCAGTAACACACTAAAGTAGAAATGTAGAATTTCAGAGTATTCCGATGAGTGCCCTATACAGGGTTAAGTATTTGATGGAAATGGTAAACAGTCATTGTAATACATCACTATGACCTTGAACTTATTCAGATTTGATACAAAGAGGCTTCAAGGATGAACTCAAGGTCATTGCGGCATCCTAATGTTCTGTAAAAACACTTCTGTGGCTCTTATTCCACGCTCCACTCCTCAGTAAAACTAGTGTGTAGAAGTGTAGACAGCTAGCTTGGCACTGACTAATCTGAGAGCTCTCCTTTGCTTTCCAAGGGGAATTATTAATGGGAGTGGACTGAAATGCCCCTGGATGTATTTGGCCAGACCTCCAACCACTCACAGGCAGCTGGTAAATTAAACTGGCCAAGTCCTGTCAGAAATATGGGAACACATGTTTCTTGTCACTTGGGCATATGGTTGTTATTTTATTTTTATTTATTTATTTATTTTTTATGAACTGGTTGTACCCGACTGAGAATGTTCAATATGAGGATTTCTTCCTTTTATAACACTGCAAAAATCAAAATCTTACCAAGTGTATTTTTCTCATTTCTAGTGCAAATATCTCATCACACTTAAAATAAGACAGAATCACCCAAAGAGTAGGGATGTTCTGCAATATATCGCGATATTTCATTTCACAATACTGTATCGATATTAAAAAGTACTGTATTGATATTTTTAGGTATTTATTCAAATGCAGATATGGCGGAGGTTCATTTTTGGTTTTCTTTGTTGTTTATATCTTATTTATTATAATTTAACACTGTTTTATTAAATAATGATTATTTGAATCATCCTAAAAGCACTTTTTACTGTCTGAGAGGCAGATGTTAGTTCCTTTGTTGGTATTGCACAAAAATAATGTTCTGATGTTAGTTCTGAACTAATAGAATATGAACATTTGAACAGGATCTTAAACTGTAATGTCTGTAAAACAGAATTTCAGTTTTAACGCAGGAACATTTTGTGATATAGCATTAAATTCTGTTTTGATCAAATAAAAATGTGTTTAGTATTTGGGCATATTTCTGGTGTAATTCAATTTTTCTACGAAATAATCATTTAAAAAAAAGAAACAAATAAAAAATTGCCTTTATAACGGTATCATGATATATCTTGATATATCATTGCGATCCGAGTATTGTGATTTCTATCGTCTTGCCAGATTCTTGCCGATACATAGCTCTACTAAAGAGTAACTTTTCAGTGAGGTATAAGAACTTATTTTTAGACAATAGATCTTGAAAATCTTATTTCTAGAAATCTTACCAAGATAATTTTCACTTGTTCCATTGGCAGATTTTTTTTGCTTAATTCAAGATCTTTTTTCTTTATTCCAGCAAAAAAACATGCCAATGGAAAAAGTGAAAATTATCTTGGTAAGATTTCTTGAAATCAGATTTTCCACATCGATTGTCTAAAAATCAGTTCTTATGTCTCACTGAAAAGTTCCTCTTTAGGTGATTCTGTCTGATTTTAAGTGTGATGAGATATTTGGACTAGAAATGAGACAAATGCACTTGGTAAGATTTGGATTTAAAAAAGTTATGGAAGGATTTTGATGAAATTTTCAGGAAATGTTGACACAAGGAACAAATTATTAAATTTTGGTGGTGTTGGGGGGGGGGGGGGTCTGATCTACCTTGGCAGAAGTCTGCACTCTCCGAGTGCTTTTCTAGTTTTAAATTATTTGTAATGCAGCAGAGTTCAGTGCCATAACTGAGTCCAACCTTATTAAAGCCCACTCTTTGCTTTGGTTACGAAAGTGGGCACATTAGTGAGGTTAAACTCTTCATTTTATTAGTGTATGAGAATAAACAAAATTTGCTTCACTTCACTCCGACTCTGGACTCCACCATTCACCTGCCGCCGCCCCCCCCCCCCCCCATTCATTGTTTTCTGGATCTGCCACTGATAAGTTCCACAGACGTCCTTCACACACACATCTAAAACACACTGTGCTTGTACTGGACCAGTGCTGCGTGCTCTCCTACACACAACAGCCAGTACAGCTGGAATAATGTCAGGTCGCAGCAGCGTCGTATCATTGCATCCACGTCTGACCTGCACCGTATCAGAGACACGGTTGTAATCGGCTCGACCAGGTCAATACCAAGTGATAATCAACTGGAATTCCAGACCGGGACCAGATGGATCTGCCAGAGCGGATGAAACACTTGCTCTGGCAGATCAGGCTGGTTCTCAGATTAGATGACAGCGTGTTTACCCCTGGAACCACACATGGCAATACACAGATAACCTCCATTTCAGTCAAGTATTTCTCCTTTATCACATATTTTATTCTAGTGTGTTGACCCATGGGGGTCCACAGGTTCTAGATGTGGTAGTTTTTATGCTGTTGTGTATTCATGCATGTGTTGTACCGCATTTGTCCAGCAGTCACCACCAAAGCATTCTGGCCATAGCAATGTGATTGTAAAACTATTGTATTCAAAAATTACTAATGTCTCCCAAAATATTGGTCCTATCAACTTGCTGTTTCCTCTAGTCTCTTCCTTGTCCAAATACATAAGTATGACAAACTGCAGCAGTCAACTCTTTTCAGACTTTGTGTGAATCCCAAGACACACATACAGACACGCACACAGAGGCCATTGACTTTTATAATATACACTACACACAAAAAGTTAAGGATTTTTTACATTTTTGGGCTATTTTTTTTTTTCCGTTGGGATTGTTGCACAGCACTTTTTACTTTTTTGTGTGTGAATTGAATTGAAACACATTTTTTTAATGGCCAGACACATAGTTTTATTTACAAATGGCAAAAATGACAAAAAAAAAAAAGAAATATTCTTGACTTTTTGTTTGTAGTGTAGAAGATGAGTCTGGAGAGAGAACTGACGGCATACCAGCTGTGGCCACCACTGAGGTTTTCCATGGCTTTGACGCTTTAAGGCAGGGGTGTCAAACTCATTTAATTCCAGGGGCAACATTCAGCTCAGTATGATCTGAAGTAAAATAACAACAGTGAAAAACTAAAACTGCATTATAAAACTGTTTACATCTAAAACATTTCCTTAGAAATGTCAATAACATGAACAACCTGAAGTGTCTTAAGAAAAATAAATGCAATTTTTACAATATTCAGCCTCAGTTTATCATTTATACATGTGTATCACAACTTACAGATCATAGTGGGTCTACAAATACACAAAACATTTAGAAACAGGCAGAGTATTGTTAAAAATACACTGACTTCTGTTAAGATATTTCAGGTTGCTCATATTTGTTCAGGTTTGTGTGAAAGGATAGTTTGTAAATGTCAACATTTTTATGGAATTTTATTTTTTTTACACTAAAAGACAAAAATTTGGAGTTGACATCATTTATAGGTTGTTATGATAATATTTCACTGGTTGGATCCACTTTAGATCCTATTGGTCTATGTGTGGAACTTGAACTAAAATGATTTTAATACCATTGATTGTTCACATGTTCAGTGTAATTTTTGCACAGATTTATCCCATGGGCCAGATTGGACCCTTTGGTGGGACAGTTTTGGCCCCTGGTCCGTATGTTTGACAGCTGTGCTTTTCGGGTTAACGCTGACACATGTTTTCCGACCCCTCTGTGCAGATCGGCTCCTACTTTGGCAGCGTTCTGCAGACAGTCGATGTCGATGGAGATTCCTACACAGATGTCCTCTTGGTTGGAGCGCCGATGTACATGGGAACCGAAAGAGACGAGCAGGGACAAGTATACGTGTACAAACTGAATGAGGTACACGACACTGAACATCAACTTTTATTAGCTTATATTATGATACTTTTACTGAAATGTATGCATGCACAAATATCAGCTTGTTTTTGTTTGTTTTTTTACCAGGATGGCCAGTTTGAGCACACGGTCACTTTAAAGCCTGTCAATCAGTCCTGTTGTACCGCCCACTCAGAGGTCTGCACCAATAAAAATGAACCGTGTGGGGCCCGTTTTGGAACTGCCATCGCAGCAGTGTCAGATCTCAACTTAGACGGCTTTAATGACGTAGCGATCGGAGCGCCACTTGAGAATGACCACCGAGGAGCCGTCTATATCTACCACGGAGACAAGAAGACGCTGAAGGAGAAATATGTACAGGTGAGACCAAGGCATCCTGTGCCTCTAACTGCACTGAAATATTTGAATAATAATATGGGTTTTGGGGGTTTTAACCCATAAAGACCCAAACATACACCGCTGACCAAAATCATCTACTGATATACGATGTTTAATACCTGTTGAGTCACTTATTCTATCAATACATGTAAGTAATTGGGGTAAAATGCAGTTTTTCATCTTTTCACAGTCATTAACCTCCACAGACCCAGGAAATATCAGCAAAGTACCAGCTTTTTTTGTTTTTTATTAAATAAGTGCCTATATTGGAAGCATCATGATGCAACAGTTTTTTCAGATGCAGTTTTTAAAATTTTTATGGAATGTCCTTTGTGGTGGACAGTTTTCTGTCCACAAATGTGGACAGAAAACCCATAGCTGGGTCTGAGGAGGTTAAATATGACCCATTTAGACATTTAGAGGCTCCATAGTGAACATTTTCATCTTCTACAACATTGATTCATCAGTAAAACCCATGGAGTTGGATCAATGACAGTGGATGGAGACATTTTTTCTTCAGTTTTCTCTGTTTTTGATCTAATAACCCTCAACTGTAATCTAAGCTTCCATGAACATCTATATCAGGGATCAGCAACCCTGATCCTCGAGAGCCACTATCCTGCATGTTTTAGATGTATTCCTCTTCCAACACACCTGATTCAAATGATAAGCCTATCATCTGGCTCTGCAGAAGCCTGATAACGACCGTCAGGTGGACTGGAAGAGGGAAACATCTAAAACATGCAGGATAGTGGCTCTAGAGGACCAGGACTGGACAGCCCTGACCTACATGATCAACAGGTGGTGCCAGGCACAACAAACCCCGCCCCTTGCATGTATTGTAGTTTATTTTGGATCCAGCTGATGTCATCATGTCTATGCATGTGCTGATGTCAGCATATCAATAGCCTCTATATATGTGCCAAGTCTGAAGTAAACTGAAACAAAATTGATGTTTTTGGGTGGCTGTGGCTCAGTTGGTAGAGCGGGTCGTTCAATGACCAAAGGGTCAGCGGTTCTAATCCTGCCTCCAACTGTCCACATGTCAGAGTGTCCTTGGGCAGAACACTGAATTGCTCCCAGTAGGGCCTGGCAGTGCCTTGCATGGCAGCAGACGCCTACTGGTAAGCAAACAAACAAATGTGTCCCTAAACTGTCAAGGAAGCTTTCATGAAGTAACATGTATTCACACCTTGAATGGTGTTAGATTTCAGAGGGTGTGAGTGAGTTTGCAAGTTAACACCAACTTCCTGTCTAACTGTCTGAGGTCATGTGTGCTGGCCTTTTGTGAATTAGGGGCTTTTAGTAAAAACACTTAATTGCACAGAAGGGACATTTGAAAAATTCATAGAAAAATTTAACTTTGACCTATTTTTCCCAAAATGTAATGACATCTATTATGGGTCACTGGCAATATATAAACCCAATTTGGTATGAATTCAGTAGTTTTGCTGCTAGAGTCTTAACAAACTAGAAAAGCACTCTTAGAGCACAGACCTCTGCCAAGGCAGATCAAACCAAAAACAATACCCCTTGCCTCCCCCTCAGGGAGCAGGGTAGTTAATTGAATATAGGAAAACACCTGATTTTCACTGAAAAAAAGAAAAGTCAAAGTGTGATAATATTACAGTAAATGGTAATAAATCAGTTACGAAAGGTTAAATAAGGAGGTAAAAACTCATTTGGGAAGTGCCAGAAAAGTAGCATTTGGGGTTACAGGTGGGGTAGTGGTTGGACAGGGCTGGAATTATTTGGAAATTTTATCACTTTGATTTTTACTGTTATCCTGACTATATTTATGAACATGTTACTGTACTTCGAGTCAAAAGTCTGTCATAATCATGTCAGCGTTTTCTCATTGATTGTGTAATACTTATTGGGTAGGCATTGTGGGGGGCCTTCCCCACAAGAAAAAAAAATACAGAAATTCTAAACATTTTGGGATAATTTTATTTTTAAAAAAGAAATCAAGCTGAAAAAGCTGAAAATCAAAGCATGCTAATGGAGTCCAGTGGGGACCAAGTCCAAGCGTCAGATCTTCAAAGCCTGGAAGTGTCCTAATGCTAATGAATTCATGTAAACTAGCGTGTTTGTGTGGTGTTTCCGTAGCGTATCCCAGCAGGCGGAGACGGTGAAAAGGTGAAATTCTTCGGTCAGTCCATCCACGGAGTCATGGATCTAAACGGAGACGGGATCACTGATGTCACCATAGGAGGTCTGGGAGGGGCCTCGCTGTTCTGGTGAGCCACCGTCAGATATAAACATCCACTCCTAAAAACCATGCATTCCACTTCAGTAATTACCGGCAGCAGCACATGGAACCTGGAGGCATCTGACATGTCCGTTGTGCGTTGTGTTATCCGGGTTTGGACAGCTGTTGGTGTCCCGCTGGGCTTGTAAGCTTGGGACCGGCAACTTCCTCATGATCTCTGTGTTAAAACCCCTGGATACAAGCTGGAGAGCGGCCCACAGACTTTCAGCCCACAGACGTTTCAAACATCAGCCCACACTGTGATTGAGCTTCCCAGGCAGACCTTCTCCCACAGCCTCCACTGGCAGAAGCTCAACGAAGCTGTGTGAAAACTCCAACTCCCATGTGGCCCAGAGTTTAAATAGGTTCTGGCAGCAGACACACTGTTCTTCCTGGGCTGTTGGCTGTGTTTTACAGTTCTGAATGTTTGGGGAAAAAAAGAGTGTGACTGCCCAAGTTTAACCCTTTATCGGCCAAGTGACTATTTTTGGCCATTTCTGCATACATTACAAGACAGTAACAGCTATATTTTACTGAAAAAGTCACTTTTTTTCAGTTTCCTCTGTTTCTGATCTAATATCCCTCAACTTTACTCTGAGCTTTCACGAACATCTTTATGATCAGTGAAGGAAATATAGAAAAATACCAGAATTTCACTGAAAATCAGCAAAAAGCAGGGTATAATATAATAATAAATGGTGAGAAATAACTGACGAAAAGTTAACTTTTTATCGGGCAAGTGACTATTTTTGGTCATTTCCCAGTACATTACAAGACAGTGACTGCAACAGTTACAGACAGTGATCAATGACAGTGGATGGACACACTTGGTTTATGCTCAGTTAATGATATATTTTACTGAAAAAGTCACTTTTTCTTCAGTTTCTTCTGTTACTGATATAACTAGAAAAGCCCTCAGAGAGCGCAGACCTCCGCCAAGGTAGATCAGTGCCCCCGACGATCACCACCAAAATGTAATCATTTGTTCCTTGTGCCAGTATCAACATTTCTTGAAAATTTCATCCAAATCCGTCCATAACTTTTTGAGTTATCTTGCACACAGACAGATAGACAGACAGACAAGCCAACGCAGGCAAAAACATAACCTTCTTGGCGGAGGTAATAAATGGTGATAAATGACTTAAGAAAAGTTAACAAACATCCTGCCCCCTCAAATTAAAGTTTCCGAAGGTAGGGGAGGCTTAGAGGACTGACTCAGGTGCCTCTAAGTTTCACTTTCACTCTGCACTTGTACTTATTATGAGGTACTTTAGTGACGCTCAAGTCTGTTTGTTTGTTTGTTTGTTTTTTTCAACCTGTGAGGCTTTTGTGGAATTATTTGACCCAACCCAACCTACCCCGCAAATGAACTGACATTCTTTTGACCCGCCCCAACCCGACCCACAAGTAACCCACTTCACATCACTAACGCACGGCACCGAACGCACCCCCATTTAATACCTGGACAGGACCTGTCCATAGACACACTACTGCAGTGATCTCAAGTAAAATAATAACATAATAACCCATAAATAATGACTCCAAATTTAAGGCAAGGCAGGTTCATTTGTATGGCACATTTCATGTACAAGACAATTCAAAGTGCTTTACATAAAACATTAAAAGCATTACAGCAGAAGCAACAAAAAGTATAGGCATGAGAAAAACGAACAAAAAAATCAGATAAATAGATAAAACAGGTAAACAGATAAAACAGATAAGCATCTAAAACAGATAAAAAACTTTTAGCTTAAAAGAATACAAACTCTATTCAAATGCAGCTGAGAACAGGTGGGTCTTTAACCTGGATTTAAATAAACTGAGTGTTTCAGCTGATCTGAGGTTTTCTGGAAGTTTGTTCCAGACATGTGGAGCATAGAAGCTGAATGCAGCTTCTTAAATCAAAATTTCATTGTAAAAAGTCTGTATCAGATCAGTATTGGATGGGTGTCAGCAAAACTAATCCCCCCCAAAAAATCAGGTTGGATCTGAAGCAAAAAAAATCCAGATCTGGACATCACTAATGTTGACGTGTCTGGATCAGCACTTATGTTTGTCTAATGCTCTAAAAGTGATGTTCTAATGCTCTAAAATACATGTTCCTTTAACATTACATGTGTTTTTACTGTATTTTTTATATTTACTTCTTGGATTTTTTTTTTTGCCACTTATGGGTAAGGAACCAAATATGGTAACTTCATTAACCTTGATTAACTACATAATTAGAAACATTTGACATATTTCTCCAAAGTAATACAGTCTTGTTAAGTCCTCCAATAACACACTAATGTTGAAATGTTGAATCTCAGAGTATTTCTCTGAGTGTCCTATGAAGGGTTAATGCTCAACGTGCATCCGTTACTTGTTCCTTCCTTTGAGAAAGTAGAAGCATATGCACACACATATAAAACTACACACACCCACACATGTTGCACTGCCGACAGTGATGTTTTCAAGATGTTGACGTGTTGGTTTAAACTCACCAGGTCCAGAGATGTTGCAGAGCTCCGTGCCAACATGACCTTTGACCCCGCCAAAATCAAACTCCAGCAGGTCCAGTATCAGTGTGAACACAGCGGTCGAAAGTCAGTGTGTGTGAAGACCGAGGTGTGTTTTGTCTACACTGTCAAGTCTGACAACAAAGACGCAACCACGGCCAACGGTGAGTTGTTGAACGTCTGAACGCAGACGCTGTCACATGGTCCTGGTCTGCTGCCTCCTTCCTGTCAGTGTGTTCTTACATCAGGGCTGTGTGTTTTGTTTCCGCTGCGTCCTCAGAGGTCCACTATAACCTGACTGTGGATGCCCTTCGAGCCAAAGCCAGGGCCTCGTTTCTGGACCCTGAGGGGAAAAGCGATCGCAGAATCACACGGACATTCACCATCAATGACGGAGAGAGAAAGTGTATGGAAGAGACCTTCATGATGTCGGCAAGTACCCTGATCCAGATCACACACACATAGAATAAAATAGAAGAGAAGAGAAGAGAAGAGAAGAGAAGAGAAGAGAAGAGAAGAGAAGAGAAGAGAAGAGAGAGAAGAGAAGAGAAGAGAAGAGAAGAGAAGAGAAGAGAAGAGAAGAGAAGAGAAGAGAAGAGAAGAGAAGAGAAGAGAAGAGAAGAGAAGAGAGTAGAATAGAACAGAATAGAATAGAAGAGAAGAGAATAGAGTAGAATAGAATAGAATAGAACAGAACAGAACAGAATAGAATAGAATAGAATAGAATAGAACAGAACAGAACAGAATAGAATAGAATAGAATAAAATACAACAGAATAGAATAGAATAGAAGAGAAGAGAGTAGAATAGAATAGAATAGAATAGAATAGAATAGAATAGAATAGAATAGAATAGAATAGAATAGAATAGAACAGAACAGAACAGAATAGAATGAAATTGTAACGGGTACAACGGGAACCCAGATGCAGACCGACACTGAGGTAAGAGTTGGAAAAGCTTTTACTGAAGCTTAGCAGGAGTTCAATATTACAGTTCACAGTTTCAAACAAAGTCACAAACACAGTCTCAGTAAACCAACAGGGGTTAGGCAAAGGGGGGCGTCGGGGACAGGCAGATAATCCAGGAACCGGAGAGACCGTAGAATCCAGAGGGGCAGTGACTGAAGACAGGGTCTGAGGCGGAAACAGGTTGATACCAGGCGGCGGTCAGAGACGTGGTCTAGGAGGAAGGGCAGGTCGAGTACCAGGTGGCGGACGAAGAGACGTGGTCAGGGGCAAAGGGCAGGTCGAGTACCAGGGCACGGACGAAGAAGGCAAAACCAGGCAGACAGATCAGACAGGGGATCAGGCAACGGGTAGGCAGGACAGGTCAGGGACGAACAGGATCAGGCACAGAGAATCAGGCAAGAACAACGCTGGAGAGTTTCACACGGGGTAGAAAACAATCTGGCAACGACAGACATCAGAGCAGTGAATATATACACACCACCCCTAATGAGACGCAGGTGCGCTCATCAGGTGAATGGAATCATGATAATTAGGAGGTGTGTCAGGGTAAGAGGTCAGAGAGAGAAAAAAGCAGAGAAAAAAGCAGAGAAAACAGACAGATATGACAGAAATAGAACAGAACAGAACAGAACAGAATAGAATAGAATAGAATAGAACAGAATAGAATAGAATAGAATAGAATAGAATAGAATAGAATAGAATAGAACAGAATAGAATAGAATAGAAGAGAAGAGAATAAAATAGAATAGAGTAGAATAGAATAGAATAGAATAGAATAGAATAGAATAGAATAGAATAGAATAGAATAGAACAGAACAGAATAGAACAGAACAGAATAGAATAAAATACAACAGAATAGAATAGAATAGAATAGAATAAATGTAAATTCTCCTAATAACGAGTCCAAAATGTCACTGGATAATAAGAATGACCCTTTCACTGCTTTAACCCATACAGACCCAGTGCTACTTTTATGTCAGTTCCCAAATGAAGTTTTCTCTCTATTTACCCTTTCTTAAGTGATTTATCACCATTTATTATAATATTATCCCAAATTGCATTTTTTTTGGGAAAGTCCGGTATTTTCCCATATATTAATTTAATTATCATGTAGATTGTTATAAAAGCTCAGATTAAAGTTGAGGGTTATTATATCAGAAACAGATAAAACTGACGAAAAAGTGACTTTTTCAGCAAAGATATAAATAAGTGTTTACATAAAGTGTGTCCATCCACTGTCATTGATCCAACTGCATGGGTTTTACTGGTGAATCAATGCTGTAGAAGATAATTGTGTTTCCATGTTTACTACAGAACCTCTGAACGTCCAAATGGGTCATATCTGATGACCATGAAAAGATGATAAACTGCATTTTACACCAATTATTTACATGTATTAATAGGATTAGTGGATCAACAGATATTAAACATTTTAAATCAGTAAATGCATTTGATTGCCAGCCGCTGTTTGGGTCTTAATGGGTTAATGTCTTGTCTGAAATAAAACACTGACTTGCTTGAGTTACAGTATTTTGACAAGACACAGCACTGAGGTCAGCTGAATGCCGTGAGATTTCTGTTCATTCATGAAAGTAAAATTATGTGGAGGAAAAATGTAAATGGTTTCAGGGCTGGTAGCCAGAGCGGAGGCCGAGCAAAGCTGTGAGAAGTCTAGTGTCGAGCAGGAGTGACTTGGTTCTAACATGAAACAGACTCTTAATCCTGATCAAAGCGGTCGTTCGAACGGCCCTGTGAGGCTCCAAGTGATAAATTATCTGTAAGGACACGTAGAGCTGGAAAGACGGTGAGAAAACGAGTAAAGGAAAAAGAGAGAGAGAGAGTGTGAACATGGTGTTTGGAGATTGTGACAAAGTGACACTCAGGGGTCTGATTGTAACAAGTGGCCTGACAAACACATCACAGGCTGTTTCTGACTGTTGGAACCTTTGTACGGTCCCACATCATCTGTCTGCTGCATACATGTGACATTTACAGCCGTGTGGAGCAGGTCTCCCACTCACTACACCGCTGGATTTCTCTGATTAGTTTCCCTAAAGCCAGACAGAGAGGAACTAATCAGTGGAAACAGCTGTTGTGTGTGGAAACATGAATACCTGCTCTGTTCTAACACACCAATATGGCTTCTACTGACTGTAGTACAGAGGGATTCAACACATTTTAGTTCAGTTCCACATTCAGCCAGTGATGGGCAAATTACTTTTAAAAAGTAATTAGTTATAGTTACTAGTTACTTTCCCAAAAAAAGTAACTGAATTAGTAACGGAATTACTCTGGAATTACTCCTTCATAAATGTAATTAGTTACCAGGGAAAGTCATTGCGTTACTTAAAAACCTTCAAATATGTAAAAGGAAACTGGTTTTTGAGCGTTTTTCACGGGTCAGTTGCAGAGTAGAACAGCAGACAGGTACTTTTTAAAAGGGCGGCTGTGGCTCAGTTGGTAGAGCGGGTCGCCCAATGACCAAAGGGTTGGCGGTTCGAATCCTGGCTCCAACTGTCCACATGTTGAAGTGTCCTTGGGCAAGACACTGAACCCTAAATTGCTCCCAGTAGGGCCAGGCAGTGCCTTGCATGGCAGCAGTCGCCCGCTGGTGTATGAGTGTGTGTGTGAATGTGAGGAATTGTAAAGCACTTTGGCCACCATGAAGGTGTAGAAAATGCACTATATAAGTTCAGTCCATTTACTGAATACCATGACTGTGGTGAGGTCAAGTGAATGTGGTGTGCTGGGACGACCCAAACTCGGACATGTCATTAGTGGTTCAGGTGAAGGCAGCGTGGACAGTTCAGACTCATGGACACACAGGTGAAGCATGAAGGCAGTGTGGGCGATTTGAATAGAAGAACGGCTCGTTAACGAACGGCTCGCAACGAATCAGTTCTTATCATTCACTGAAAAGAGCCGTTCAAAAGACTCGACTTGTCAGCGAACATCACACCTCTTGTGCCTGGCTGAGCGAGCCAGGATGGATAATAGCTGTTGGATATCAGTGCATAGTAACACACCACGTTTCACTGTTGGTAACAGTAACGGCGCTGTAACGTTTCAAATAGTAATTCATTAGATTACCCGAAGACAATAACAGCGTTAGTAACAACGCTATTTTTAACGCCGTTATTCCCAACACAGCACTCAACCCAATATGATCTGAAGTGGGCCAGACCAGTAACATAATAAAAGTAAAAAAATGTAAAATGACATTATGAAAGTGTTTATATCTGTAAAGTTTCCTTAAAAATGTGGATAACATCTTTGGAGTCCCCCTGAATTATCCTATATTCACCACACAGAAACTAAGGGCCGGATCTACTAAAGGTTTGCCTGTATTAAAATTTGTGCAAACTCATCGCACACACAAAAAAATGTCCAAACTGATTTAGTAACAGTGTGCACTAAGGGTTACGTCTTCCAAAAGTGCAAAATAGCGCGTCTGCATCCAGTTAGTACATTTGACACAATGAATATGAAATATGGGGCATTTACACACGGCTGTGCATGTGCTGGGAGGAGAAAATGTAAATATATTAATTTAGCACATGCAAAGTGATTTATAAAACCCCAAAACAATTTTGCTGATAGAAACTGTGTCTATATTTAATACGTATTAAAAGGAGGAGCAAACGGTTTGGATGTGTAATTACACACACGTGGAAGTGGTTAGGAGACAAAGAAATGATGAAACCAGATGCAGAGAATGCATTTTTCACCCTGGTGTGAACATTTTTGGAGTGACAGAAGAAAAAAGTAATTGAGACATATGCCCACCCCACCCCACACACACACACACACACACACACACACACACACCTTTAAAATGAAAAATAAATGAATGAGTCATGCAGTACCTTCTATGACAAAGCTCCTCCAACATTACATTTCCATGCATCTGGATCATTCAGCGCACTGTTCCCATTAATGCTGGTGTATCCAAGAGCAGTTTAGCACATGCAAAACCCTCATTTAAATAGGGCGGTCTCCAAGACTTTGTACCTGTTGTAATTTGCACAAGCAATCTTAGTAAATCACCCGCAAACTGAGGTTCAACCCCACACGCAAAATTCGAGATTGCGCAAGCAAATTAGTACACGCAAATTGGAATCTTAGTGGATCCAGCCCTAAATGTGTTGGCATTTGTTTCTTTGATTGCCCGTAGATGTATCCTCCTTTGGAAGTTGCTTAAACCTCCAGCAGAACACACCTGGATAATGAATGTAATGTCTGTATTGAAACTGAAAAAGATCAAATTTTCTCTCAGAAGATCAACTGCGAAATTTTAAATTACATGGAAGCCTTTCCTCTCTTACTTTGTTAAAACATGTATAGAAAACATAACAGAATAGAACAGCTATAATGTAATTAAGTGAATGTGGACCAATGTAGGTGGGGGGTGGGGGGTATTACTTTTCTCTTTTTTTTTTTTTTTTTTTCCAAGTTTGAGTTTTTGTTTGTTGTTAGTTGGTTTTTTTTGAAAACTGGAAAAAAACAGACTGATCTGCCTTGGCGGAGGTCTGCGCTCTTCATGTGCTTTTCTAGTTGTTAATGTCTTCAGTGGAATTTTTGCGTTTCAAATATTCATCCAACGGGCCGGATTGGACCCTTTGGCGGGCCAGTTTTGGTCCACGGGCCGTGTGTTTGACACCTGTGCGCTAGTGTTTCCCTCTCTATCGGCAAATCCTGTTTCCAAATAAGGTAAATCCCACCGATGTACTGTGTTTCTTTTTTTTTTTTTTTTTCATTGTTTTTATTGCAGTTTTTTTTTTGTTGTCCATTCAACAAAACAGTGTCTTCCAAGTACTAGACACAAAACAAAACATAACATACACTACAGCTCTTACATTAAAAAAAAAAAAAAAAACACAAAAACATAGCTTGATACAGTAGGTGGTAGGTCAGACTTACAATGTACGGGAGTCATATTTGTAAATATATCTGAAGTTCACAACAGAGCTTTTAAGAGGGTAGATGAACAGTCTGGTCCAATATAGTCCAAAAAAGGGCGCCATACTCTGTAGAACTGATCTGCGCTGTTATGTATGATGTTGGTCAAATATTCTAGGGGGATCAGTTCCAAAATTATTTTACGCCAACCACAGACAGAAGGAATCTTGTCACTGACCCACTGCAAGAGAATATTTTTCCTTGCTGCAAATGTTAGAACATTATACAGTCTTTTACCAACTGTTGTTTTCACATTTTTACTTGGAAGACCCAGGATCAAGGACATGGGGTCCATTTCTATATCAGTATGAAAAATTATTTCCATTTCACATACAATTTCAGCCCAATATTTTTGCAATTTGTGGCAAGACCAATAACAATGAGTTAAGGTTCCCACATCAGTTTTACACTTGAGGCACAAAGGGGAAAGAGAGCGGTTGAAGACATGTCTGCGGTGAGGGGATATATGTAATCTATGTAAAATTTTAAGTTGTATTGCTCTTGTCTGAGTGCAAATCGAAATCTTTTTTGCTAAAGACCAAACAGTATCCCATGTTCCTTCATCTATGTTCACAGACAGCTCCTTCTCCCACACACCTCTGACCCCTTGCATGTCAATAATATTTAAACCATTGAGTACACAGTAAAATGAACTCAGAGACACTTTTGAATGTTGTTGAAACAGCATTTTCTCAACAGCAGATATTTCAGGGTGGACAGTAAGTGTTGTGCTATGAGTGATATAATGTCTTAGTTGCAAAAAGCGGAAGAAATCTTGTTTGATTAGTTTGTACCTGTTAGTAAGCTGTTCAAATGACATAAGCTTATCATCTGAGAAAAGGTCATCGAGAGATTTAATATTCTTATTATACCATTGTTGAAAGCCAGGATCTGAAGAGCCTGGAGGAAATGCAGGATTATTTATAATTGGAGTGAATATGGATGTTATATGTGATCTCCCCTCAAGACGGCGTACGAGCTGCCATGCTTTTAGAGTGTTAATTGTTACAGGATTTGTACAACAAGCTTTAATTTCCTTAAAATTATTAAAAAATAATAAGTCACTTAGTCTGCACTGTGACAATGCTGTCTCAATGTCCATCCAGATTGAAGCTTTATCCTTAACCCAGTCACTTACAAATCTTAAATGGGCACACAGTTGATATATTCTAATATTAGGCAAGTCTAAGCCTCCCCTCAAACTTGGTAAGTGTAATACCGCCATTTTAAGCCTAGGTCTGCGCTTGTTCCAAATAAAAGAGCTGAGCCATCCATTTATGTCCTTCAATACCCTATTTGAAAACAAAACAGGAATCATTTGAATAGGATATAACAGCCGTAATGTGTTTCTTAATACTTTCCAAGTTCATTGGCTAACACTCAAAAACAAATGTTTTCAGCCTGTGAAAGGTTTGGGTCTCATTTGGCTGTCGAATGCTGAATTAATGTTCAGATTTTTATATCCATCTTGGGGGCAGTTTTTTGGTCTGTATGTGATATGTGATAGAGAGGAGACAGGAAAAGAGAGCAGGGAGAGGAGGAGTTTGTGGTTAGCGCTCTTAACCATTGAATGTAATCGACTATAGCGCCTTGTGTTTCGACATATTGCTCATTCTCACAAGTGTTTTCACTTATCCTGCCTGAGTAGACGTCTCTTTTGGTTGGTGGGAGTTTGCCAGTGTAACAAGGTGATAATAGTTTTGGATTTTTCATTATAGTTTAGTTTTAGTTAGTTTGGACTGTTTTTCTCTCTAATTCAGTTAGTTTTAATTAGTTTTTTGAGCAGGTTTGCTAGTTTTTATTAATTTGCTTTTTTCTTTTTTTTTTTTTTTTTTTTTTTATAAATGTTTAGTTTTAGTTGAGTTCTAGTATTAATTTTAGTTTTTTCATAACTTTTCTCTTCCTCGCCATCGTATTCACATAAATCCCAGACAGGACTCTGCTGCTTTCTGTCAGTTTTAGTCTCCATGTTTCCAGGTAGAGTGGGGACCAGAAAACGACTCTAAACGGCAAGTGACGACAAGTTACGACAAATGACGGACCATCATTTTTATACGTTTTAGTTAGTTTTGTAAACACACAGTACAGTTTCAGTTAGTTATCATTTTTTCTTTTAATTATACATTTTATTTATTTCAGTTAATGAAAATGTTTTTTCAATTCTAGTTTTCGTCATTTCGTTAGTTTTCGTTAACGAAAATAACCTTGCAGTGTAACCAAACTCCAGACGTAGTGCTGTGGCGTATGTTTGGTACAACTACTCCATCTCATACTTAAAAGAAACTGAAGTGAAACAGCTGAAAAACTTACTTCAGCCCCAACTTGAAACAGAATAAAGCAGATCCTATTATTAGCCTCATATTTTTGGCCACATTGTGATATCTGGCAGCCTAAAACTTAGCCTCCATTAGCCAAGTCACTACTGTTACTACTGTTACCTATTGTACAGGGTGTCCACAAAGTCTCCTTACAGTTTAACCCTATAACACCGAACGTATCATATTTGATACATGAGTTTTGAAGCCCTCTCCGTCACAGGTGTCAAACATGCAGCTTGGGGGCCAAATCTGGCCCGCTAAAGGGTCTGATCTGGCCCTAGGGATGAATTTATGACATGCAAAATTAGATATTAAGAAATTAACAATCATTTTAGTTCAGGTTCCACATTCAGACCAATTCAATCTCCAGGGGGTCAGACCAGTACAATTCTATCAAAATAATCTATAAATACTCACAACTCCAATTTTTCTCTTTGTAAATGTAAATATTTTCATGTATTTACACTAAAACAAAGAATAATTTCACAAAAAATTTGAATAATCTGAACAAATGTGAAGAACCTGAAATGTCTTAAGAAAAATAAGTGCAATTTTAACAATATTCTGCCCGATACTAAATGTTTTGTGTATTTGTAGATCCACTGTGATCTGTACGTTATAATGAACATGTGGAAATGATAAACTGAGACAGAATATTGTTAAAATTACACTTATTCTTGCAGTTTGTTCAAGTTATTCACATTGTTTGAAAGAACAGTTTGTAGATGTAAACATTTTCATTGTTTAATTTTACGTTTTTCATTGTAAAATATAGAGAAAAGCTTGGACTTGACCTTATTTACATATTGTTATGTTATTATTTTACTGGTTCGGCCCACTGCAGATCAAATTTAGCCGAATTTGGAACTGAACTGAAATGAGTTTGACACCCCTGATCTATGCCATATAAAGCATTTACAAATGAGATTTAAAGGTTGGCAGATCAATGCCTAAAGACTCACAAAAGTCTCAGTTATTCTAACAAAGGAAAGACACAGTGCATGGTATTATCAAACAAACAGCATGACTGAATGATGAATGATTATGATTATAAATGATTAGTAAAACATTTATAAGTGTGCTTACAAACCATATACTAATGAGTGTTCATGTCAGAAATATGCTTTATAAATAATGAATTCAATATTTGTTAATGCTTAACTAATGCTTCATAGTATGTACTTATTATAAAGTGTTACTGAACATCTTTCCTTTCTTTGTTCCTCTATTATCATCTACTTATTCTGCGCTGTTTCCTCTTCAACAGGCCAGGCTGGACTTCAGAGATCCTCTCATGGTGTCTTTGGATTTTGGGTTGGTTGACGAGGACAACGGACCTGTCCTGGATGAAAGCATTCCTCGGTCCATCAATAAGACGGTAAGACCACTGTGTTCTTACAAGGATCTGTCAGAAGGTCTTAAATATTACCAAATAACAGTCAGAAGAAAGTTTACAGCAGGGGTCTCAAACATGCGTCCCGGGGGCCAAATGCGGCCCGCCAAAGATTCCAAATCTGGCCCGTAGGATGAATTTACAAAGTGCACAAATTCCACAGTCAAGGCTGTGGAACTCATTTTAGTTCAGGTTCCACATACAGACCAATATGATCTACAGTCAAATAATAACAGCAGAAGAACCGACAAAAAAGAATGACTCCGTGTTTTCTTCTCGGTTTGATGTGAGAAAAATAATATTACATTATGACTATAAATAATGACAACTTCACATTTTGGTCTTTGCTTTAGTGCAAAAAATAACATTAAATAAATCTGCCACCCACTTTTGTGTAATGGGTGCATGATTTACTTTTCTTTTTAAAGTTGGAAAAGATTAAGTTTTCCGTTCGTGGACAAATTAATTTGTTTTATCAACAATGGAATCCTTTTTTCTCTACTGTCAACAAGAGTGTCCTGCTGTCTCCTATACCCTCTTGATGGAGAAATGTGTTGTTAGTTTACATTATATTAACTCTTAATCAGCCCTGAATATTGTAAAGAGGAGGTGATAACATTATTTATCTTGTTGGGTTTTTTTGTTGTGTTTTATGTTTTTCTTTTTTTTTTTTTTCTTTTTCTTTTTTTGGGGAGTTTAATAGGTTTGTAGGTTTGTTGTATAATTTGTTTGTATATATTGTGTCTGTGTGGTTCCTTATGTATAAGTACATGTAAATGTATAATTTGAAATAATTAAAAAAACAAAACAAAACATTAAATTATGAAAATATTTACATTTACAAAGTATCCTGTAACAATAAAATGTGAATAACCTGAACAAATATGAACAACCTGAAATGTCTAAAGAAAATTAAGCACAATTTGAACTCTTTTCTGCCTGTTCCTCAGTGTTTAGTGTCTTTGTAGATCTGATCCATAATGCACATGCAGAAATGAGAAGTTGAGGCAGAATATTATTAAAATTGCACTTACTTTTCTTAAGAAATTTCAGTTTTTTCAGGTTATTCACATCTTTTTTTGTGTGCATAGTTTATTAAAGTAAGTATTTTCGTAATTGAATGGGTTTTTTTGTACTAAAACAAAGACAAAACATTGGAGTTGTCATTATTTATAGGTTATTCTGTTATTATTTGACTGGTCCGGCCCACTGGAGATCAATTCGGGCTGAATGTGGAACCTGAAAGAAAATGAGTTTGAGAGCCCTGATTTAGAGCCAGCGACAGGAAGGATTTGAACCTCATCTTAAACCTCCTCCATCTGTCTGTCTTTATAATCCAAAAGTGAGAAGTGGGGTTTCCTCGCCTGGCTCTGACTTTTCTCCTGTTACAGTACATTAGCATCTGCAGCAGCTGACCGCCATTCGTCAGTGTTTCCTCTGCACTGCTTTAGTGTTTCAACACCGACACTCACCAAAGTCTTCCCACACTCCCACATGCATAGCTGATCTAACAAGAGGCTTTCCAGATAATTGTTGCAATGAGTGATGACTTTAGATAAAGAAGGAAAATATTTTCCCCTTTACATGAGAATTCAGCTCCAAACAATGCAATTAAAGCCTGTGTTTAACCCATAAAGACCCAAACAGCCACTGACGACCAAAACCATCTGCTGATCTGAACTGTTTAATACCTGTTCATCCACTAATCCTATCAATACATGGAAATAATTGGTTGAAAATGGCATCTGTAGTGAATGTGGAAACACCGTCGTCTCCTACATCATTGATTCACCAGTAAAACCAGTGGAGTTTGATCAGTGACAGTGGATTTTATGTTCAGTTCATGACACATTTTGCTGAAAAAGTTTTCTCTTTTTCTGATATAATAACCCTCAACTATAATATGAGCTTCAGTGAACATCTACATGATCAGTAAATTAACCCTTTTCATGCACAGTGGTCACTCCAGTGGACAGTTATTCTACAGCTGTTCTCTCGTATATTCATGGATTTTGTTGTTTTACTTGCATATCAACCAACACAGTGGATACTTATGCACCATCCCATAATACACTAATAGTAGTAGTAGTAGTAGTAGTAGTTTATTCAGTCATGACAACACCAAATATTGTACACAGTATTGACATTTCATGCAAAGGAAAGAAAAAGAATCACAGAATCACGAAATCAAGAATCTTGTGTTGAATAATGTGTTGAATAATGACTGAAAAGGTGTAGGCAGAAGCAGACTGCTTATCAAGGCCTATCCTATATTACAACTTTTTAGGCTACCAACCTCCAAAGAAACAACAACAACAGATAATTAATTGCATTTATAAGCTTCAAAAATAGCTTTACAAACCATTTTCTTAAAAACCAAAAAAGAACTACATGTTTTTAAATTTATGTTGGCATCATTCGAAAATTTAACTCCAATAATGGACACACATCTCCTTTTCATACCTTTTTTAGCTTTTTGTACAGTAAATTTGCAAACACCTCTGAGATTATATGGAATGTCCTGAATTGAAAAGAACCTCTGTATTGGGTCAGGGAGCATTTTTGATTTTGCTCTGAACATAACTTGCATTATTTTATAATAAAAGAGATCATAAAATTTCATCACATAAGAATTTAGAAAAAGTGGCTCCGTGTGAGCATAATAATCAGCCTTATTGATAATACGCATAGCTCGTTTTTGCAGTTTTATTATTGAATTTATAGTGGTTTTGAGGGTGGATCCTCACAATTCCACACAGTAAGTTATATAGGGAACAATCAATGAGTAATAGATTAAATGCAAGGCCTTGGAGTTCAATACATTTCTAGATTTATACAGGATTGCAAGTGATTTTGAGATTTTCCCTTTAATGTATTCAATGTGTTGTTTCCATGTTAGCTTTTGATCAACGACAATTCATACCGTGACTGACATTCCTGTTCTTGATAAACCTGACCTCCAGCAACATATTTGAGTGTAAATCAATTGCTAATTGTTATTAGACTGTAATTAACAGTTTTTGGGTTTTTTTTTTTTAAGTTGTGTTTTGTTGTTTTTGCATATTATTTGAGTGAGTAATAACTACTATTATAGTGTGTTAAAATGTGAGAAAACATCAGATTAGCACCATTAAAAAAAACATTTATTTCATCGTTTTCACACAGTATGACAGTAAATGCATGTTTTTTTGCTTCAAAAATTAAACACATGGTGTCCAGCTGAGTGGACATTTTTGTAACTCCATGAAAAATAGATTCATAAAAAACAAAAATTTCATCACATTATTTTTTTCATGCCGAAATTGGAATAGAAACACTCAGGAAAAAAATCTTGATTAAGGTTCTCATAATTCATGCATGAAAGGGTTAATGTGTGGGAAAATGGGAAAAACTGCAAAATATAAGAGATGATATTGTAATAAATGGTAATAAATCACTTAAAAGCATGATATTTTGCTTTTTAAAATGGAATTATGTATTTTCAGACATTTCCCCGTGGTCTCCATAAACTGTAAATACTCTGCTTGGGTCTGAATTCTTCATTAATTCAACTCCACAGGTCCATCTTCAACCCTATTTCTGAGTAATGACACCAGAAAGGTCATTTTGAGCACTGGCCCTTTAAATGCAAATGAGTCACTTCATGCCCTGCCCCCTCCAGGTTGTTGGCTGTGTTGCTCTGTCCTGTTCAACCAACAAGTGAACATTTTACGTAATCGGCTCGAAGTTTGGACATATTTTCAGTTTTTACTACAACCGCTGCTGCTGACAAACAGTTATGATTTGCTTGGAGAAATGTTCGTCAGAAGTCTTGACCTTATATGTGCAAATGTCGTGACGTAACTAGTTCTAGACGTAACAAATTAGGCCGGAATTCAAACAGGTTGTAGAAATCCACTTGATTTTTGCCAAAATGAATATAAAGATAGCTTTGCAGCACCTGGAGGGTTCAAATTCAAACTTTATGAACTATTAAGGTCCAAACACACAAATAAATGTAAAGGTAATGTGTAAATCATGTATTTTTCCCTATATTTAATTCACTGATTATGTCGATGTTCATGAAAAGTCAGAGTAAATTCAAAGGTTATTATATAAAAACGGAGAAAACTGAAGAAACAGTGACTTTTTCAGCAAAATATATCATTAACTGAACAAAAAACCATTGTCATTTACCAAACTCCATGAGTTTCGCTGGTGAATCAATGTTGTAGAAGATGACGGTGTTTCCACGGTAACTACAGAGCCTCTGAACGTCCAAATGGGTCATATCTGATGAACTTGAAAAGACGACAAACTGCATTTTACACTAATTATTTACATGTATTGATAGGATTCGTGGATCAACAGGTATTAAACATTAGAGTTGAGTAGATGCTTTTGGTCGCTAGTGGCTTTGTGGGTCTTTATGGGTTAATATAGATAAGACAGACAGCAAAAAAAATATGTGTTCCATTAAATTCTTTAGAAAACATTTGATTGATTGAAATGTACCTTGTGATTTACCAACTTACCATGATCAGTGAATTAATTATAGGAAAATACCGTATTTTTGCTGAAAAAAACACAAAATACAGAGGATAATGTTAGAATAAATGGCGGTAAATCACTTCAGAAAGGTTAAATAGAGCAAAAAATTCATTTGGGAACTACCACACAAGTAGCACTGGTTCTTTATGGGTTAAGGAGTCCAGCACAATAACAGCCCCCGCCTCCCCAACCTCTAAACATGTAATGTGTTTAAAAGCCTCGACACATCCTGAGTCCCTCGGTGTCACAATTTATCACCGTGGTAAAGAGCGCTGCGCTTACGTAAGCGAGGGGGCATTAGTGAGACCTCTCCTGTTATTGTTATTAAAAGGAAGAACAGGGACACACACACAGAAAAAGGAAGTCATCAAACGGAAGCTGCAGTTTTTCTTCTGACATTGTCCTGCATATGAGATTCCAGTGGCTCGTCCTGTCCTGTGAGAGCGCACGCTGATGGGAGATCATTGAGAAAGGAACAAATAAGACTGTGAGCTGCAAACTCTCTGGGGGAGGGAAGAAGGGGAAATGGAGGTCATCTGAGTGCGCCCTGTTATTTAAACATACAAACAAAGGCTCAACTCATTAGCTAGTTTCTATCGAGGGAGTAATGTTTTTTTCATTTATTCATCCTTTAACCGTTGAAAATGTTCGTCTTCATTTCTTGTAGATCCCGTTAGTAGACTGTGGGGTCGATGAGAGGTGCATCGCTGACCTGTCCCTCAGAGCAGAGCCCAGTGTAAAATCGTAAGTTTCATATTTTCTCATAGAAATTGGGGGCGGGGGGTTAATTTCAGGAAAATTTTCAGATTCAACTTTAGCCCAGATTTTCTAATGCTCCCATGTCTTGGGAATACAAAAATGTGAAAAAAATTCAAATCAAACCCACCCCGAAAATTACTTTTTCAACTGTGGGGTTTTTGTCAACTTTCGAACCTTCTTCACTTTTGATAAAGTACAGTGTGTCAATCTGCTCATGCTGGGCCCTTAAATGTTTTTTTTGTGAGACATGTCATGTCTTCAGAGTGCTTTGCACTACAAAAGGTGTAGTGTCAAGGTCAAATTACAGGTCAAAGGTCACCCAAATGGTCCAAATGCATATTTGATGGAACGAAGCTGTTCATGTGGGTTCTTCCAAATGTTGGGCTCAGGTTCTCTCCTCAGAACACATCTACTGACCACAAACAACTTCCATTCAATAGGACACATTAAACTCAACTGTTTACTCATGTATACTCCACAGACATGTCTAAAAGAACAAACGTAGTTTCACATGACTTCGACATTTACATGTATACGTCCTGTTGTGGGCGACACAGTGGTGCAGTGGATAGACCTGGTGCCTCACACACAGAGGGTTCTGGGTTCAATTCCAACACCTGTTCATGGGCGTGGGACCTTTCTGTGTGGAGTTTGCATGTTCTCCTCGTGTCTGCGTGGGTTCTCTACGGGTGCTCTGGCTCCTCCCACCATCCAAAGACGTGCACTGATAGGTTAATTGGTTAATCTAAATCGCCCATAGGTGTGAATGTTACAGTGATTGTTTGTCTCTATATGTTCAGTCTGTGATGAACTGGTCACATGTCCAGGGTGAACCCCGCCTTCACCCATAAGTAGCTGGGATAGGCTCCGCCCCTATGACCCTAGTGAGGATAAAGCGGGTTCAGAAAATGAATGAATGAATGAATGAAATGTTAGTGATTCCCGTCAAAATGTGTGTTTGTGTTTCCTGCCACACTAATGGATTCAATTCAAAATTCAAATGGAATGTACATGTTGCAGTATTTCGTCTCTAGTGTGTCTTTAAAGGGCCAAAGGCCTTGGGGGGTCCCACCAGGAAACCAGAGGGAAGAGAACTGAGGACAGATTTGATCAAATGTCAGAATGGTATGAATTTTTGAAAAAACTAGGCATTTTGGTGACCTTTAACCTACAACATGACCTTGACATTAGACTTTTCATAGTACAAAGTACTCTTATGATACAATATGGCACTGACCAGATCATTAAATGGCCCATCATGAACATATTTATACACTGCACTGGACAAAAGAGTGGAGAAGCTGCGAAAGTTGTGATTTTCAGGGTTAAACAAGTGATTTTCAGGGTGTGTGTGTGTGTGTGGGGGGGGGATTTCTTAAAAAATTACACAGGAGTGCTTAGAACATCTTGTTGCATCAGAAATCAGGTCTAATGTGGTATTTGATATTAACCCCCCCCCCCCCCCGTTATATAAATGTGGTGTTTATGTAGTGCTGTTTTTGATATAATCACCCTCAACTTTCAATCTGAGCTTGTATGAACATCTCCATTTTCAGTGAATTAAATATACAAAAAATGCCGCATTTTCACTGAAAAATGCAAAATGCAGATCATAATAGTACAATAAATGGAGATAAATCACTTAAGAAAGGTTAAAAAACAGAAGAATTCATTTGGAACTGCCACGGAAGTAGCACTGGGTCTGTATGGGTTCATGTTACTTGTGAGTTACTGCTACAAACTCTTCCAGTGCTTGGCTGCACCCTTCTGGAGAGATGTGTTCATTACAACTGTGACATTTGACTGGATTTCTTCTTCAGGATGGTCATCAAAGCAAATAAGGAGAAGATTGATCTGAAAGTCAGCGTCAGAAACAGCAAAGACAACGCCTACAACACCAAAGTGATGGTCAGCTTCACACCAAACATCAACTATGTCAAAGTAGAGGTGAGGTCACAAACACTCCGTCCTGTCATCTTAGTGTTTTCATCTGTGACCATACACTTTGAACCACATGGACCAGGTTTGTCCAAATGTACATTTTGTGTTTATGTAGATTTTGTGTCATTTGAAATTACATTTGCATCATTTTAACCAAAAGTAAGACTGAAAACATCTGCATCAAATGCCACTGTAAAGAATGATTAGTATTATATATGTAAATATGTAAATAATATTTCATTCTAAATGTATATAAATTCAATATCCATTTATATAAAAATTTATATAAATACCAGATTTCTTTTTTTTCCTTTCTTTCTTATCTTATCTTATCTTATCTTATCTTATCTTATCTTATCTTATCTTATCTTATCTTATCTCCACCTGACCTATTACCTATTAAATAGTTCTAATGTAAGATTGTCCAAAATTCTGAATTTCACCTTTTTTTCAGTTATGTTTGATTATTTGGTGCAATGTTTTTAGAGTTTGTGGTAAGACAGGTATTTTTGCTGCTATTCTGTACATATTCTCTATTTAAAAAAAAAAATAGACTAAATCCTCAAAAACAATGCATGAAATTAAGTGTATTTTTCAACTGTAACCATTTCAAATGTGTCCAAATAATTAGTCCACAGAAATATTTACATCAGCTTGTACAGACTGAAGGAACGTAATGTATGCGATGATGGACATGTTACTGTGCATTTTCAGCCAGAAAATGATTACACGTTAAATCACACAAAAGTGGAGTTTGCTGTTGGATACCCGTTCCTTGGAAACAATGTGGAGGTTCGTTTCAGACATTTATTTTCCTGTACATCAGTCCACATAATGTTGAATTTTGCCGCTGAGAACTAAATATGTTGTGACTTAATGTTGAATATCTACAGGAAAACTTTGAAGTGAAATTCGAAGTCAGTCCAGAACACATTCTGAAGGAAATCCAGATCAACGTGACGGCTGTGAGGTGAGACGACCAGCGTTCAATCCAGTTTAACGCCTCATAGTTCACTCATAGAAATACTCTGAGATTCAACGTTTCAACTTGAGTGTGTTATTGGAGGACATAACAAGACTTAATTACTTTTGTGAAAATGTTCAACAGTTTTATTTTTATGTAGAAAATCAAGGTTATTGAAGGTATCATATTTGGTTCCTTACCCATAAGTGGGGGGGATCCAAGAAGTATATATAAAAATACAAGAAAAACACATGTAAGGTGAAAGGAATATGTATTTGAGAACATTAGAACATCACTTTTAGAACATTAGACCCTCATGCGTGCTGGTCCAGACCCCTGTCCACATCCACATGATCCCTTTGAACATCATTCCTTACATTAGTACCATTACTTCATGGTACCTAACAAAGCAGGTACACTCACTGTTCATGCAGAGGTGGAATTCGCAAAATGCAAAAAATTCCACAGTCAAGGCTGTGGAACTCATTTTAGTTCAGGTTCCACAAACAGACCAATATGATCTACAGTCAAATAATAACAGCAGAAGAACCGACAAAAAAGAATGACTGCAGATTTTCTTCTGGGTTTGATGTGAAAAAATAATATTACACTATGCCTATAAATAATAACAACTTCAAATTTTGGTCTTTGTTTTAGTGCAAGAAATAACATTAAATTATGAAAATATTTACATTTACAAACTATCCTGTAACAATAAAATGTGAACAATCTGAACAAACATGAACAACCTGAAATGTCTAAAGAAAATTCAGCACAATTTGAACTATTTTCTGCCCGTTCATCAGTGTTTAGTGTCTTTGTAGATCTGATCCATAATGCACATGTAGAAATGATAAGTTGAGGCAGAATATTGTTAAAATTGCACTGATTTTTTTAAAGAAATTTCAGTTTTTTCAGGTTATTCATATTTTTTTTTGTTTTGATAGTTTATAAAAGTAAGTATTTTCATAATTGAATGGGGTTTTTTGCACTAAAAGAAAGACAAAAATTTGGAGTTGTCATAATTTATAGGTTATTCTGTTATTATTTGACTGGTCCGGCCCACTGCAGATCAAATCAGGCTGAATGTGGAACCTGAAAGAAAATGAGTTTGAGAACCCCGCTGTAGACCACATTGGACCTGAGACTGTTGACTCACTGTCCTCACTGGAACTGTTGTCACCATCTTGTAGTGTATGTGGAAATGACCAAAAATAGTCACTCGTCCAATAAAGGGTTAAAGACATTTGTAGTTTGTTTCTCTTTCTGATCAGTGGAGGACAGAGGTATTTTATGTTAACACCTTTGTTTTTACCATTCCATCAGTGACAGTGAAGAGCTGCTCTCTACCCTGAACGACAACACGGTGCAGATCTCCATCCCTGTGAAGTACGAGGCTGGACTCATATTCTCTGCGTGAGTCACTGTCGTCGTACACTGAACCCACAGTGGTATTGACATTCTCGTACACTGCTGCTGAGTCAACACAATTACAACTGCATTTGATAAATCCAATGAAATAATAACAGGGTGAGTTATGAATTCAAATTTAATATCTGTGTATCATGTAAAGGTGGTCACTAGTTTGTTCAGACAGAACAAAAGATATTGGCAGGAAAAGAGTGATTTCCTTATAGTTTATGTTTTATTTCAGTTTCAGTTCAGTTTAGTTCAAATACGCAACAAAACAAAGTAATCCTACTGTAGTCCTTAGAAATTAAACAGGTTGCAAGTAGGGGTGTAAGAAAATATCGGTTCTGCAACATATCGCAATATTTCATTTCACAATACTGTATTGATATTAAAAAGTACTGTATTGATATTTTTAGGCATTTATTCAAATGTAGATATTGTGGAGGTTCATTTTAGTTTTTTTGTTTATATTTTATTTATTATTATTTAACATTCTCTTATTAAATAATGTTGGTTCCTTTGTTGGAACTGCACAAAAATTAAATAAATAAATAAATAGTTATGATGTTAGTTCTGAACTAATAGAACATGAATATTTGAGCAGGATCTTAAACTATAATGTCTGTAAAACATTTAAGTTTGAACAAGTAAATGTTGTGATATAGCATGAGATCCTCTTGTGATCAAATAAAAATGTGTTTACTATCTGTGCATATTTCTGGTGTAATTCAATTCTTCAAGGAAATAATAATTTAACAAAAAATACACAAACAAAAAAATTGCTTTTTAACAGTATCGTGATATATCGTGATATATCGTACCGTGATCCTAGTCTTGTGATTTGTATCGTATGGCCAGATTCTTGCCAATGCACACCCCTAGTTGCAAGACAAGATGAAAAACTTATACATATATATGAATTTGCATATTCAAAAATCAAATATCATGGCAGTAAATATAACTTAAGTAATCCACACCTTCTCCACACAACAGTCTATGCTTTAACTTCCTATCAACTGTATGAATACAAAGAATTACACAGAACTAACCTAACTGTCTGATAAATGCAATAATCATATCATCAAGAAAGAAAGAAAATTAAAGTCAATAGAATTGCAAAGTTAAATTGTGGCCGGACAAATGGATTGGATTTAAAAACAAAGACATCAGCGCTGAAATGGTAATGTGATGCCCTTATTTTCCTTTTATTTTATTATTTATGGATATCTTTTGTTGAATACTGTAACCCTCAACTGACCTTGCTGTACTGTTTGTTGTATTTTATGTTCATGAACATGTGAAAAAAAATAAATAAATAAAGATAGATAGATAGACAGACAGACAGACAGACAGACAGAGATTGAAATAAGTTAGATTGTGGTCCGACTGTGTTGTTCTTTGGACCTGCTTTAGGTGGCCTGTTGATGAACACATCGTAGTGAAGGAGGGTGAGAAGTACGCCGCTGTAATCAACGAGACCAGGTTTATCGGAGAGGAGGTCAACATCAGCTACACGGTAACTGACACCATCCTGCCTGACCATATGTAAATGGAAATGAAGCAGTGACAGCAGAATGGGCCTTATTTTGGAAGGTTTATGTTTAGTCCTTTGACCCTATTAAAATGTCCCATTTTATGAGACAGCACAGGATTTGGGACAATTTTGTATATATTTACAGCTTTGAACAGCTGTTCAATTAAGTAATAAATTAATAATAATAGTAATAATAGTAAAGTTATTTATGTAGCACTTATCACAAAAAGAACTGACAAAGTGCTTTACAATGAAATCAGAAATTAAGATACAGTAATGTAAGATGAGGATAAGGTGAAATAAGATAAGATCAAATAAATATTTATTTTCATTGCACCAACATGCTATGAAAAAAATCCCAACTGAACACTGTTACCCATAGGTACTATATAAGGACCAGCCTACCATGCAGATGTGGTATGTCTGTTAATAATAATAATAATAATAATACATTTTATTTGTATAGCGCTTTTCATAGAACTCAAAGACATTTTACATACAGCAGGTAAAAACAGAAACCAAACACATTAAAAACAGATAAAAGCAGGTGCAAAAGGCAGGTATACAAATATAAAACTATTAAACATTAACATTAAACATTAAAAGCAATCTTAAATAAATGACTTTTTCAAAGGGATTTAAAGGTGTTGAGGTCAGAGCAGTGTCAGACAGAAGGAGGGAGGGAGGGGACAAGCTGTGTTATTTCATCTGTTCATCTATGACACTTTTCTGTCTTACTGTGCCTGTCTTTTATGTTTCTGTAGGTGGAAAAAACAGGTGATTTTGCAACTCCACCCCTTGATCTGAAGGTGACCTATCCTCGTGTGTCTCCTATGGAAAATAACTTACTGTACCTGACTGGAATCACCAACAGCCCCAAGGTACACACACACACACACACACACACACACACATGCACACAGGACAAACACTCACACACACTCAGACACTAACGGGGTCTGTATGGGCGTCTGAAATGCTTGAAAATGCTCCAATTTCAATATTGTGTTTTCAAGGTCTGAAAAGTGCTTGAATTTTAGTTTAACAGGGTTTCTGTGGGTCATTAAAAATCATTAAAAGTCATTAAATAGATTGGCAGTGCACAAAACTGTCCCAATATTGGAATAACATCAGCAAAGAACTTGGACAAATATTGGGGTACGAACTACCAAGGACATGTTCGGTGTTATATTTGGGTCATTTAACAGGAAAAGACACACCGAGTAAGGATACATATGTGATTAAAATCCTCTTGGTAGTGTCTAAAAAAGCCATCACATGAAAAAGGTATAAAGAGGACCCCACCACCACTACCACCACTACCACCACCGCCCTAAATAATTGGAAAGACATTGTGGAAAAGAGGTGATAAGGTGAACCATGAAAAGTGTCTAAAAAATGATTTTCATTCCCATGTCCGGGCACTACTTTTTAAATGCATTTTTGTTTAGACTGTACCCTCATGGACGTTGAGTTAAAAGTTCTCTTCAATATATCCTGCAATTTTTTGTCCCAAGCCATAAATCTATATGAATATAAAGTTAAAAAAAACAAAATTCTATGATGCTAGATTCACTTGTTTTATTCATCAGCATTCATTTTAGCAACACAAAATCTCTCACAAATTGACATTTATATTATATATTTGATAACATTTTGGACAAGTCTTGATGAATTATTACTATGAAATGTGAATTTAGACCATGAAATCTTGGAAATTTGTGGAAAGAAAGCTTCTAATAATTTCACATAATACACATGGTGAATTTTGACACACACACACACACACATCAATGTAACAGCATTGCTTGACATTAACAGTGTTTACAGCAACGTTATTATTGTTAACGAAAACTAACCTAATGACAAAAACTAGAAGTGTAAAAACATTTTCGTTAACTGAAATAAATAAAAACTATAATTAAAAGAAAAAACAATAACTAACTGAAACTGTATTGTGTGTTTACAAAACTAGCAAAAACGTATACAAATTTTGGATAAAATTCCCTTCATTTTCATCTTTATAAATGTCAGATTGATACGAAAGCAATTTATTTCGCTCTAGCAATTTTAGCTGCTGGCACCATACGACACTTGATGGTCCAACACTTGTGTTCACTTGTGGTTTCCGGTCGTCTTCTGGTCCCCACTCTACCTGGAAACATGGAGACTAAAGTTGGGAGAAAGTAGCAGAGTCCTGTCTGGGATTTATTTGAATACGACGACAGAGAAGAAGAGAAAAGATACGACAAAACTAAAATTAATACTAAAACTAAGCATTCAGAAAATAACAAAAACTAATAAAAACTAACAAACCTGCTCTAAAAACGAATTAAAATGAACTGAATTAGAGAAAAAAAGGTCAAAACTAAATAAAACTAAACTATAATGAAAAATCCAAAACTATTAGAACCTTGGTTTATAGTTGCAGGGTTTCTTTTCTTCTTTTAACAGTGATGCTTTTGTACAGTAACAATACATGAAATTCACAACATGGGGAGACTTACATTTGTCATAAGACTGCAGCAAGCAGCTATGGAAAAAGTGGACAAAATACAGGACGGCAACTGACACTATGTCCTAAATATCTGTGTTGTAAAATTTAAAAAAATGAAACAATGAAATATAAGTCAAAAAGAAAAATGTGTATGAACCCTTAGTAAACAGATGTGAGATATCTACTTCATATCCGCCTGTTTTTCTTCTTTAAAGGTTAAATGCAAAGCAGAAGGTCTGATCAACCCTCTGAACATTAACTCAGAAGTGGTAAAGCCTAACCCGAAGAAGGAAACACTGGGGAACTTCATAGTGGTGAGTGATTAACCTTTAGTGTATTTGTTTTGTAAAGCCTGCTGGCCTGTGTGTGTGTGTGTGTGTGTGTGTGTGTGTGTGTGTGTGTGTGTGTGTGTGTGTGTGTGGCCCTGTCTTAGTGTTTGTGTTTGATTTTCTCCACAGAGCTGTGAAAACCTCCAGTGTGCATCATTTATCTGCTCCATCCCTGAGGCCAAGCTGAGTCATGTCAACATTACATTCCGAGTGTGGAAGCCCACCTTCATCACCGTACGTGTGACTCTGCACATTGGTGACATTTTTACACGTCTCCGCTGTTTTGTTCATTCACTGGATTTCTAAATGTACGCTGTGGAATATTAACCTCCTCAGACCCAGCTGTTTGTGGACAAGAGTTTCACAACTTTATACAAAAAAAAAAAGAAGAGAAAACTGTCCACCACAAAGGATATTCCATAAAAATGTTAAAAACTGCATCTGAAAAAACTGTTGCATCATGATGTTTCCAGTATAGGCACTTATCCTACTACAGGATGGGGAAGCAAAATTTACAATATTTTGAGGCAGGGATTGAAAGACAGTGTATGACCAATTAGTTTATTGAAAGTCATGAGAATTTATTTGCCACAAGAAAATGTCCATAATAGAAAATGTTTTTATTCTATGTGTCCTCCTTCTTTCTCAATAACTGCCTTCACACGCTTCCTGAAACTTGTGCAAGTGTTCCTCAAATATTGGGGTGACAACTTCTCCCATTCTTCTTTAATAGTATCTTCCAGACTTTCTGGTAATAGTTTTGCTCATAGTCATTCTCTTCTTTCCATTCTAAACAGTCTTTATGGACACTCCAACTATTTTTGAAATCTCCTTTGGTGTGACGAGTGCATTCAGCAAATCACACACTCTTTGACGTTTGCTTTCCTGATTACTCATATGGGCAAAAGTTTCTGAAAAGGTATGGATAATAGTGTTAGGTATGATTATGACATCAATATATGTTTGGTTTCAAAACAATTGGCGTAGTGCCTGCTGAGAAAAAACAACTAAATGTTCACTGTAAATTTTGCTTCCCCACCCTGTATATAATGCATGTTCTGTGTCTGTCCGTCCAATCGATGTTGCAGCACAGGAGGGCATTTGTACGTATTTTCCTCAGCCTTCACAGGCCCGATCACCGCCAAACTCACCAAATGAATAGAAACATTACCTGACTATCTACTAGGTACAATTTTATGTCCGTATTCAAATGTTGTGAGGCATGCTGGGAGATTTTAGCCTCCCTCTACTTTGAATTCTTCATCCCTGCCGCCATACTCCATTTTCTGAAGTGGTTCTGCTGCCGTTCAGGACATTTCTACTCCTACCAGGTGATGCCACAGTGTGAAGGCTACAGTTCACTACCGCTGGATGAATGTAATCATGCTTGGCAGGCCAAACAAATACATGCTCTTCCCTTCATGACTCACATGTTGGCTCAAATTATTACCTGCACAATGCATGACTAAATGGTAGTTTACAAATGGATAGTCATGACAGACAAGTTCTACTTATGCTATCGTACAATGGCACCACGGGTACAATGCCGCTAGTTTAATAAAAAACTAAAAAAGCTGGTACTTTGCTGACATTTCCTGGGTCTGAGGAGATTAAAGAATAGAATCAAACATATAAAGGAGATTTTATTTTCCAGGCTGAATTTTCCAATCTGCACATGCTGGTCAACGCCACTCTGGGAATCAAAAACAAAGACCTGTTTGTGCTGAGCAGCAGTAGCAGGACCAGAAGTGTGAGTAATAATGTTTTGTATATGCATGTTTGTATTGTCTTGTTTTGGATTGTGCTCATACAGTGGCGGAAAAAAATTATTAGACCATCAAAAGTCCTCAGAAACAATAGTTCTGCAATCAAGTACTAAGTCCTGTGTGTAATCATGTGACTAAAACAGAAAAGAAAACGTGGAATGAATAAAAGCACTGTTTTTGTCAGTACAATGACAGATATTTATGGAAGAACTGAAGTGATTTTGGTTATTATCAAGAAAACATGTTAAATAGATAGATATGAGCTCTGAAATTAATAATAATAATAATAATAATAATAATAATAATAATAATAATAATAATAATAATAATAATAATAATAATAATAATAATAATAATAATAATAATAATAATAATAATAATAGGGCGACACGGTGGTGCAGTGGTTAGCACTCGTGCCTCACAGACAGAAGGTCCTGGGTTCGATTCCAACAGCAGTCCATGGGGGTGGGACCTTTCTGTGTGGAGTTTGCATGTTCTCCCCGTGTCTGCATGGGTTCTCTCCAGGTGCTCCGGCTTCCTCCCACCATCCAAAGACATGCACTAATAGGTTAATTGGTTCATCTAAATTGCCCATAGGTGTGAATGTGAGAGTGATTGTTTGTCTCTATATGTTCAGAACTGTGATGAACTGGTGACTTGTCCAGGGTGAACCTCGCCTTCACCCCTATGTAGCTGGGATAGGCTCCAAGTGACCTTAGTGAATGAATTATTAATAATAATAATAATGATACATTTTAGACTGTAAAAAAAAAAATCTGTAAAAAAAACAGTATTATTCCGGCAGTATAGGTGCCGAAAAAATACTGTTAAATAACGGAAAATAACCAGCTCATAAAAATACAGTAATTTTCCATAATTAAAATACAGTTTTTTTGCCCTAACTTTACATGAGATTTTGCATATTTTTTTGACTTTTTAATGTTTAATAAAGAATATTTTCATGTATTAAAACAATCAAATGACCTATAAATGTATATATAAATAATTTTTAATGAGACTCAGTTGTCCAATCCTCTGATAAAAACTGTATTTGGACAGTTTATCAGTGCTTATACATGTTATAAATTCACAAAACACATTTATTCAACATTTTTGTTGTGAAACCTCCCGTAATTACACAAGATATTTGTCAATTAACAAACAAGTTTGGTTAAACTTACAGAACAAATACTTCTTTTACGGTTATTTGTCTGTAATTTTATCTCGTTTTATTATGTTTTTTTTTTTTTACAGTATTAAACTTTAACAGTTTAGTTTCATAAATAGAAAATAAATATTTGTGAAATTACGATACATTTGCAAATGTATTTTAACTGTATTTTTCTGTGAAAAAAGAAAAAAATTTCTTTAAAAAAAAAATGAAATTTTTTGGTTATTCACAGTTGCAGTTTTTTGTGTTATTTTACATTTGATGTGTAAAATCACAGTCTATTTTTGTCATTTCATTGATATTTTTGTGTATCTTAAAAATACAGGAAAAATCTGTAAAATAAACAGTGAAAATTCTGTTAAATTACAGATTTTTTTTTACAGTGTAGTTTTCGGTGCCTTTCTTGGCACTCAATACAGTAAAACAGGAGAATATAAAACAAGCAATAAAACAGAGCAAAAAAATAAAAGGCAGGTTAAAAATTGAACAGTGCAATTGTGATCACAAAGAGAAAGCAGTCCTAAACAGATGTGTTTTGAGTTTAGATTTGAACAGAGGGAGTGAAGTGGTATTTTTGAGCTCCGGTGGCAAGGAGTTCCAGAGCTGAAATTAAACTCTTAAGAGCTATTGTTGTTGTTATCATTATATTTGTCCAAACAAATGTATCTTTAGTTGGACCAGGCATTAAAATGAACAAGAAACTGAAGAAAACACGGGGTGGTCTAATAATTTTTTCCACAACTGTATATACATGTACAAGTTTTATCCACAAAGACCCAGTGCTACTTTTGTGCTGCTTTTTCTCTATATTTAAAATTTTTAAGTGATTTATCACCATTTATTACACTATTATCCTGTGTATTTTGTCTTTTTTCAGTGTAAATAATGTATTTTCTTACATTTAATTTACTGACTCTGTAGATGTCCATCAAAGCTCAGATTAAAGTTGAGGGTTATTATGTCAAAACCGGATAAAACTGAAGAAAAAGGGACTTTTTCAGCAAAATATAGCAATAACTGAACATAAAAGAAGCATCTCCATCCACTGTCATTGATCCAACTTCATGGGTGAATCAATGTCGTAGAAGATGACGGTGTTTCCATGGTAACTATGGAGCCTCTGAACATCCACATGGGTCATATCTGATGACCATGAAATGACGACAAACTGTATTTTAAACTAATTATTTACATGTATTGCAGCACCTGGAGGGTTCAAATTCAAGCTTTATAAACTATTAGGGTCCAAATACACAAATAAATGTAAACATAATGTGTAAATCATGTATTTTTCCCTATATTTAATTCACTGATTATGTCGATGTTCATGAAAAGTCAGAGTAAATTCAAAGGTTATTATATAAAAACAGAGAAAACTAAAGAAAAAGTGACTTTTTCAGTAAAATATATCATTAACTGAACATAAAAACAAGCATAAAAAACATTTATCAAACTCCATGGGTTTTACTGTTCAATCAGTGTTGTAGAAGGTGACTGTTTCCATGGTAACTACAGAGCCTCTGAATGTCCAAATGGGTCATATCTGATGACCATGAAAAGACGACGAACTGTATTTTACACCAATTATTCACATGTATTGACAGGATTAGTGGATCAACAGGTATTAAACATTAGAGTTGAGTAGATGCTTTTAGTTACCAGCGGCTTTGTGGGTTTTTATGGGTTAATATAGATAAGACAGACAGCAAAATAAAAATAAATTATGTTCCATTAAATTCTTTAGAAAATATTTGATTAATTGAAATGTACCTCGTGATTTACCAATTTACCATGATCAGTGAATTAAATGTAGGAAAATACCTGATTTTTGCTGAAAAAAGACAAAATTCAGAAGATAATGTTAGAATAAATATTTATATGTACATATTTACATGTATTGATAGGATTAGTGGATCGACAGGTATTAAACAGTTTAGATCAGTAGATGCTTTTGGTTGCCAGTGGCTCTTTGGGTCTTTATGGGTTAATATATCGTATACGTGTGTGTGTTAATCAGGTGAAGATCCAGGTTACCAAGGAGACGTTAGGAGGAATCCCCTTCTGGATCATTATCATCAGCATCTTAATAGGACTGCTGATCCTAGCGCTGGTCATCTTCATTCTTTGGAAGGTAAGTATTTGTGTATCTGTGGTGTTGTCCTGTAAAAGACAAGCAAAAAAAATAAATGTAGATACTCAGGACCAGGTCCACAGTGGGACTGGATGACTCCTGCAGCCTCTAAACCAGCACAAATAAGACACATAGGTAGTGTTTAAGTCACCAAGCAGCTGCAAAGGCTCAACTTCAGTGCAGACTATTCTGATAAGCAACTACATTTTAGATTTTTTTTTTTTTTTTTTTTTTTTTTTTAAACATTCGCTCCTTTTGTGCAATTAAGTGTTTTTTAACTAAAAGTGCCTAATTCACCAAACGTCAGCACATATGACCTCAGACAGTTAGACAGGAAGTTGGTGTTAACTTGCAAACTCACTCACACCCTCCGAAATCTAACACCATTCAAGGTGTGAATACATGTTACTTCATGAAGCTTCTTTGACAGTTCAGGAGCACATTTATGGAAGTAAATCTGTCTCATCTGATTTTGAATTATAAAAGCCAGTGAATTTCTAGCACTGAACTTTTTTGCACTGAAATTAAGTATCTGAATTTTTTGTCAAAAAAACTAGAAAAGCATTCGGAGAGCGCAGACCTCCGCCAAAGCAGATCAGCCCCCCCCCCCCCCCCCCCCCCCAATCACCACCAAAATTTAATCATTTGTTCCTTGTGCCAGTATCAGCATTTCTTGAAATTTTCATCCAAATCTGTCCATAACTTTTTGAGTTATCTTGCACACGGACAAACAGAAAAACAGACAAACAAACCAATGCCAGCAAAAATATAACCTCCTTGGTGAAGGTAAAAATAATAAATAAATTATAAACAATAAAGAAAAACAAAAAAAGTACTTTTTCATATCGATACAGTCTCATGAAATGAAATATCGCGATTTATTGCAGAACCAATATTTTCTAACCCCCCTGTTTGGGAAACATCCACTTATCATCAGACAAATATGTACCCTGGTGCTCACTGAGAACCTCCACCAAACACATCTGTGGTGCACAAAGACAGACAGACAAACAGACAAACAAACCAACACTGGCAAAAACATAACCTCCTTGGCGGAGGTAAATATAAAATCTGATTTGAAAAATGTATATAATTTATTGCATAAATAACACAAAGATATTTAACGAACCTTTTCAAAGACTTTAAAAGTGAATATTGGTTCCAAATATTAGGTATATAAAATTAAAATTGTAATAAATTTAAACCATACTCAAATATTTGACATAAAAGCAGATCTTTACATAGGTGTTTTCTCCCCTAAACGTGCGGTAATCAAACAGTTATTATGATAATTAGAATTTGAACGGTAATACTAACCATCTGTAATTTCACCGCAGTTTGTCGTTATACCTGTAATTGTTACATCCCTATTACCAGGTGTTCTCAGTTCGACTCCAGGTACATTTTTATCTTCATCTCTGTCTTGGTGCGATTGTATCTGAAGAACACCAAGTGGCCAACTTATTCTGAAAAAAAAATTAACTCGTTTTACTAATGAATGCCACTGAGGAACTGATTAACAGACATGATGACATCAGCTGGATCCGTGCTAAAATAAGCTACCATACGTGCGAGGGGCGGGGTTTGTTGTGCCTGGAACCACGTGTTTCACTCGTTTTAGCATGTCTTGCATTTGCAGATTGGTACGTCACTTTGGGCGCTCTGTGTTATTTTAAATGTGCTTTTTAAATCAACCTGACCTTGGCCTTGGTGTTCTGCTCCTCCAGATGGGCTTCTTCAAGAGAAAATCCAGGGATTACTCGAAGGAGGAAATGATGGACTGAGGTATCCAAACAGCCGGCACTGAGCAGCTCTGTGACGTCTGCTCTGAAGTAAAGCCATCAGCTCACACAGACTTTGAAACAGACAGTGAACCGGACGGAGCAGACGCCATAGAACCACCGCCGCCTCAACAATGATGACCTGGAACCACGCCGTCGCTCTGGGCTCTGTCTGCAGGCCTGGGTCAAATAACACTTGCAAATATTTCATGACCTTTGACAGCAGAATCTTCAGGTGATCTTGAACAGAGTCTTGGTTTGAACTGTTGAAAGTCTGGTGGCCTGCTGCAGATAGTCGACTGCAACCATCTGCGTCTACAACCAAAACAGAAGGCAGTATTTGTAAATTGTATTTCTCCCAGGTTTCAGGTGTTTCTGGCACAAACCCACATCAGACCAGGTCAAAGGGTTCCAGAAGAGGACCAGGTTTCACTAATGTTCTGAGCTGCACCAGGGACACTCCAGCTCTATTCCAGAGGAAAAAGTACTCAGGTTTTTCAGCATGAAGATCCAAAGTCATCTAAAGCCACCTCACATGTTTTCTGTGTCATGACACATACAAACCCAAAGGTCTGTTTGACAAACAATATGTGAAGTTTATGTGTCAGGGGAATCTGTCTGATATCCTCCACTAATGTGTTGGAACTTATTTGCTTGATTAGTTTTTATGAAACACTGTACATGCTAGCTTTTTTTTTTTTTTTTTTTTTTTTTCTTTTTTTTAAAAAAAAAGGTCTTTCCTCTTTCAGCCTACCTGCAGTTTAACATGGCACACTGATCTGAAGTTACACATTTGGCTAAAAACACTGAGCAGAACACAGGATTTAGTGTGATACACACAGGTGCAGCCTTCATATGCATATATATATATTTTTAAAAACATTTCGTCTTTGTTAAATAACACAATATTGTCCCAAATTCTGTGTTAAATACTTTTGTAACTAGTGTCACCATGGTTACCGGAGATACAGAGAGCTGCGCCTTCACATCTAAACCTTTGATTGTACTGTATATAAAATAATGCTACAAATGTAAAGCTTTAAAATGTACATAGTTGTTTTTGCTGAAGTTCATGTAATTTAAAAGATGTTATCCACAAATATTATCTTTGTTGTGAACAGTGGTCAGAGAGGAGGCTTTTGCTCAGGTGATACAAGTGTCATGAATGATTTCATAAATGTTAAACATAGAACAAATATCTGGCCTGTCTCCAAATCTGAAAACAGATGCAGATGTGTAAATATTGTTATATTTTGACAGAAATTGAAAATATAATTACTGCAAATGTACATGAAGATGAGGGTGTGTTTCCACTACTTTCAGATTCACGTTTGTTTTAAATGTAAAATGCTTTCATTTAACTGAAACTGATGTTAATGTTGTGTTTGAAAATGTCAAAGCTTTAACAGGTTTCTGATGCAATACCACTGTAGCAGACCAAGGTGGATTAGAAACCCTTTAGTCTGCGATGTTGATGGTCATGTGCCCCATATAAAAATGTACTTGTTATTATTCACCAGCAGTTTTTCTCATCACTCTGTGATACATCGGATTCACTAGTAGATGTTTGTCACGTATGCAAAGCATTAGCATAGTGTAGCTTCAGTGGCACCCACACACGGTACACAGTACCTTACCTTCACAGATTTTAATCTTTGTGTTTTTTTTTCCAAATGTTGCACAGCTACACAATATGTTAAAAGAGATAATAGTATACATGGGAGGGACTGAGTTCCTGTTTCTTTACTGACTTTCTTTCCAGATGAAGAATGGGCAGATTTGGAAGAAGTAGTTGGACGTGTCCACTCCTCCTCCGTCACTCTCCACTGTTGACTTTGAGCACATGTGATCTGTATTCTGTACAGAATGTGGACCTGTTAGTTTTAGATTGTAAGGCTACTTCAGGCTTATCCTCCTCAGACCCAGCTATGGGTTTCACAACTATATACAAAAAAAAGAAAAGAAAACTGTCCACCACAAAGGACATTTTAAAAACTGCATCTGAAAAAACTGTTGCATCATGATGTTTCCAATGTCAGCACTTATTTAATAAAAAACAAAAAAAGCTCGTACTTTGCTGACATGTCCTGGGTCTGAGGAGGTTCTGCATGAGGGTGGAGTCCTGTGTCTGTCTTTGTTCACTCGCATTAACAGATGGTCAGTGATCACCTGCTCAAACCTTGTCCTCTGTTTTTGGGTTCGCTGAGAGCGTAAGGCACATGTGAGAGCTGTGAGCTCCACACCAGCCATCTACACTGCTGTGAAGTCTTCAATGTAATGCACTGGTTTGTCAGACTGTATGTTTCTTCAACAGCACAGAAATGAACTGAGTCTTATGTTAAAAATAAAGACTTTTAATGAATAATTACATGACTAATACAGTATGAAGTCTGATGCTTTTCTGTCACTAATACATTTCATGTACATTATTATGGAAAATGCAAAAGCTGCTTTTTAGGTCCATTTTAAGTGACATGTTTCTAAGTGTAGGTACTGTTAGATACTATACAGATAAGACCCAAGTACAGTTTCTACTCACAAGTGGTTAAATATACCCCCCCGACTAAATAACCACCACTCATTTTAAATGGACAATCCAATACTCCCCTTACCACAGAATAATAACTGCTCACACACCTTGTTTTCAGTTTTACTTTATCACCTGTATATAGATCCATTATGTGTTGTATGTGTTTCTTCCATTTGTAGTATAGAGCTATTCTATTCTATTCTATTCTATTCTATTCTATTCTATTCTATTCTATTCTATTCTATTCTATTTCTATTTCTATTCTGTTCTTGGTTTCTCCAGTCTTGTGCTGCTGTTAAATTTGAATCTTTTCTATTTTTAAATTTGTAAATAAAACAGTTTTGGAAAATGGACGAGCAGCCGGAGAACCCAGAGCCCATCTGCAGAGCAGGGCATCAGACCCCTTTAGAACAGAACAGACCAGACAGAACAGACAGAACAGAACAGAACAGAACAGACAGAAGAAAACAGAACAGAACAGACAGAACAGACAGAACAGAACAGACAGAAGAAAACAGAACAGACCAGACAGAACAGAACAGACAGAAGAAAACAGAACAGAACAGACAGAACAGACAGAAGAAAACAGAACAGAACAGACAGAACAGACAGAAGAAAACAGAACAGAACAGACAGAACAGAACAGAACAGACAGAACAGAACAGAAGAGACTGAACAGAACAGACAGACAGAACAGAACAGACAGAAGAAAACAGAACAAAACAGACAGAACAGAACAGAAGAGACAGAACAGACAGAACAGACAGAACAGAGAGAACAGACCAGACAGAACAGACAGAATAGAACAGGCAGAACAGACAGAACAGAACAGACAGAACAGAACAGAACAGGCAGAACAGACAGAACAGACAGAACAGAACAGAACAGGCAGAACAGACAGAACAGAACAGGCAGAACAGGCAGAACAGAACAGACAGAACAGAACAGACAGAACAGACAGAACAGAACAGACAGGACAGAACAGACAGAACAGAACAGACAGAACAGAACAGAACAGACAGAACAAAACAGACAGAACAGTCAGAACAGAACAGACAGGACAGAACAGACAGAACAGACAGAACAGAACAGACAGGACAGACAGGACAGAACAGACAGAACAGAACAGAACAGACAGAACAGAACAGACAGAACAGAACAGACAGGACAGACAGGACAGAACAGACAGAACAGAACAGAACAGACAGAACAGACAGAACAGAACAGACAGGACAGAACAGACAGAACAGAACAGACCAGACAGGACAGAACAGACAGAACAGAACAGAACAGACAGAACAGAACAGACAGAACAGACAGAACAGAACAGACAGGACAGACAGGACAGAACAGACAGGACAGAACAGACAGAACAGAACAGAACAGACAGAACAGACAGAACAGAACAGACAGGACAGAACAGACAGAACAGACAGAACAGACAGAACAGAACAGACAGGACAGAACAGACAGAACAGAACAGACAGGACAGAACAGACAGAACAGACAGAACAGACAGAACAGAACAGAACAGACCAGACAGAACAGAACAGACAGAACAGACAGAATAGACAGATCCTAGGGTCTGTGGTTCCCTGTGTCAGTGCGCCTCCTAGTGTTCACTGCGCAGACTCCAGCATAAGGGACTCTCTGGGAGGGGAAGCAGAACAAACTGTAAGCTGCTGGGGGATCCATCTTGCTCGAAAAAGGGACGAAGGTGAATTGTATTTCAGTCTGGTGTGTGAAAAACTGTTTCGTTCCCCGTTGTTCGCGCTGGGGAGCCCGAGGAGGGGCTGTGCCGCTGTTTGTAGGATGTCCCGACATGAGGGTAAGTTGATAAACAGCTCCACAGTGCCTGGGTCGGAGGCTACATTACCTGAACAGCTAGCTCCTTTAGCTAGCTATGCTAAGTACATATTGAAGTCAGGGGGTTTGTTGCGCTTTTCGGAGCTTGTTTCCTTGGCTCGTCCCAGTAAACACATCAGTATCCTGGGTGGTACTGCTGTGCATTCATGCCCTACGTGTCCTATAAGAGGCAGACCCTTATAACTTTAACTTAACCTGTCGTAATGATACGGCAACATAGGGAAGCTTAGCAGTTAGCCGTTGCTAGGTACTGCGTTACCTTACGTTAGCTGGGCTAGCGACAAAGCTAATGGATGCTAACATAAGGAGTCTTTGGTGCTACCATAAACTTAAGTGTACTGCCACTCAAGAGTCTATAGTTGGTTATTGTTAATATTCATACTCGTCTTTTAATGTACACTCTTGGTTCGTGTTTTGGTAAAGTAGCGGTAACATTAGCGCCATACTGTCCCGTTTGGTCTCATGCTGTTGTTAGCGAATGCACTGTCATCAAGAAGACGACTCAAAGTCTGAGGCCTCTGTCCCTGACCATATTTATAAACCAATCACTAAGTTCGCTAGCCAGCTGGCTAACAGTTAGCTCTATTACGATCCAGGTTAAAGTCTGGTGGACAGTAAATTTGGTAGTTTGAATGTGGTTATCAGTCATTGTAGCAGGCCTGTAGGTACTTATCCTGTGAAACATTCGGCTGGTTATTCACTGTTTATCGAGTTAGGGATATGTTTAATAACTTGCCTTTCTTGCTTTGTACAGTAAAGAAGGCAATCTGTAACTACCCCCCTACTGCCTACTACTGAATAACACAGTTTTCAGATAAAGACATGAAATGTTAAGTATGTGTTATGAATTCAGAGTGATTCAGTCATTGATCAAGTGGGACAGAAACCAGCCACAGAAACCTGTCCAGGTTTGGTCAAAACTTCAGTAAACATCCAGGTCTGCTAACTGCACTGTGTTTATTCAGACCAGGGCTTGGCTAATAAATGTGAACTACAGGAATGTTTCTCCCAGTATCTTCAGCATTTGTCTGTTTTGTGGGTAATGGAGGGAATTCTTGAACTATGAGAAATGAAAGTGACTATTTTTGTGTACTGATATATGTTTCGTATTCCTCACTGCAGGACGCAGGAAGGTGTTATAATATTTGATTTGATTTTACTGAGTGATGTTAATCTAATAATATTTTGGAATAGAGCTGCAACCGATTAATCGACTCAACATGATCCAAAAAAAAAATCATTCAACCACAGTTCTCCTGAATCAAAGCTTTGTTTCCTTCATTTCTCTGCTGTTAAACATAGGTTCCACTGTTGTGTTTCACACGGACGCTTATTGTGACGCACAAAGAAGCTTCAATTCAGGAGAACTGCGATAGAGTATTTCCCTTCAATCAATTGGAGTCGATTAATCGAATCGTGAATTTTTGCATTCGCCTCAAGCACTTAATTGATTAATTGGTTGCAGCTCTATTTTGGAGAGTATAATCATTACGTGTTACCCTTCGTTTCGTGCACTTATTTTCTCTTGCTTTTCCATCTTGCTCCAAACAGTACTTTACTTTTTTTTATTTTTCCATGGAAGTTTCACCCTTTTTCCAAGAAGGCCTTGTGCCCACTCATATATTTTCACACACTACCACTGGAGGCCACCCAAAAACTATTTGCCACTATTGGCTTCAAATGAGTAACAACTGCTATAAAAGAATATAAACATCATTCACCTTCTTCAGATTTTTGTTCCATGATATCATTGTATTGTACCTTTGAAACCTTCCTGGTGAATTTAAATTGATTGCCAGAGTTCTTCGGTGCTGGCTTTTGTGGTTTGGTGCCCCTCCAAAATGCACGCTCATGTAAGTGAGACTGACCTACAGATAGAGATCGCTTTCAGATCAGTCTGGCAGATGGAGTCTTAAGGAATTTGGAACTTTATTGTGAGTTTCATATGTGTGGCATGACATTTCTCTTTTCTTCTACGCAGGTGTGAGCTGTGATGCGTGTTTAAAAGGGAACTTTAGAGGAAGACGGTTCAAGTGTTTAATTTGCTACGACTACGACCTGTGTGCATCGTGCTATGAGAGTGGAGCCACAACAACAAGACACACAACAGAGCACCCCATGCAGTGTATATTAACCAGGGTAGACTATGGTATGAACCTGCCTGAACCCCCACCTGAACTCCCCCACACAAATACACACATGGCTTACTGATTGAATTCATCATAGATGTGTCGAACATGACTAATCTGTTGTATTTGTTTGGCCACCTACTGTATGACTACTGTGATCATTGTAATGTAGTGTGACATGACACACAGTAAGGTTTGCTTCATATTTGTGTTTTCTCTCAGACTTGTATTATGGAGGAGACACTTTTTCAGTAGAACAACCTCAGTCGTTCACCTGTCCTTACTGTGGCAAAATGGGCTTCACAGAGACGTCCCTACAGGAGCACGTCACCTCAGAACATGCAGAGACATCAACAGAAGTGGTGAGTGTCCTGCACATGCACCCCCTTTCAACACAGAGCTGTGATTTGAGGAGCAAACTCATATGGGATCATTTCAAACATGTCCAGCATTGACAGCAGTTCCTCATTCTTGCATGCAGCTCCATTCACGTAGTTTATATCTGACACGTACTGATGTACACAGAGTTCAAGAAGTGGTGGAGTTTATCTGATACATAGCAGTATTTGTTTATTTCACATCTCAATGGGCTTTATTAATAGTGAGAACTGCACTCACACTAGCCTAAATTACTCCTCAGAATATGCTTGCGTACTTATTGTTTGACATGTTTCATATTATATAGTTGGGACTGAATCGACCCAATATTGGTGTTGGATGCTGATACTGACCTTTTTGGCTCATTGCATATTGCTGTTGCAAGTTGGTGTTCGTACGAGTTATAATACATATGCAATCATGCCATTTTTAGTCTAAAGCCACAATGTTGCTGAAAAAAAACTGACAAATTAGTGTTTAAACTGTTTTTCAAAGATATCCAGTGGCCTGCAGGTGGAGCTAGCTGAATTGTGAATTAGAGATGGACAGGTTAAAGCGGCTGATGTGTGGTCCTGGACCAGTGGAAGTCAGACTTACCACTGGTCCACCTCACCCACACCATCAGGGTAGTGGAGCTTAAAGGGGACATATTTATCTAAACCCACTTTTATTAGTCATCGGTTCATTTATTTGTGTATTTGGACCCTAATAGTTCATACAGTTTGAATTTGAGCCCTCCAGGTGCTGCAAAGCTATCTTTGTATTAATTTTGGCAAAAATCAAGTGGATTTCTGCAACTCGTTTTGATTCCTTAATTTGTTACGTCTGTCATGGGTTACATCGTGACATTTGCACATATAAGGTCAAGACTTCCGACGAACATTTCTCAGAATACGCCAAAATTGTTTGTCAGCAGCAGCAGTTGTTGTAAAAACTAAAAATATATCCAAACTTCGAGCCGATTACCTAACATGTTCAGTTGTTAGTTGAACGGGACAGAGCAGCACAGCCAACAACCTGGAGGGGGCGGGGCATCAAGTAGCTCATTTACATTTAAAGGGCCAGCGCTCTAAACCACCTTTCTGGTGTCATTACTCAGATGGGGTTGAAGATGGACCTGTGGAGTTGAATTAACGAAGAATTCAGACCAAAGCAGAGCATTTAAAGTTTAATGAGACCACAGGGGAATGTTTTAAAATGCATAATTCCAGTTAAAAAAGCAAAAATATCACTCCTTTATGGGTGTGTGACGGCCCAAATGATGTCGAATTGTAGCTGGTCTGGGCAAAGGTAGAGCACATTCTGAGGGAGTCCTGTTGTGGCCAGGAAAACCACCTGAGGAGGGGATTACTGGTACTCTGTTTCTGTGTTAACATGGTACCTGTCCACTCTGTCTGTTGTGGAACCATCACTGGGTGGTGTTTTTCACTAGTGGGAGCCCTTGCTGCTCACATGGTGGACCTACAGAGAGCATGACGAAGGAGTAGTCAGTTTGCAGTTTTCAGTCTCTTTTCTTCTCCGATTACTTTTGAAATCATTTATAGAAACATGTTTACTAGTTGATAATTGATTACCACAGCAATTTTCACTCCTGCACTGTTTGTATGTGAAATGTGTTTAACCTACAGTTCAAACCCATTTCTTACCAATGCATTTAAATGTAATGTATTTATGTATGTTTCTGCTTCTTTATTAAGAGTCACTTTGTGGTTTACTCCAGCCTCATGTGACCTTAACAACAACATTCAAGGAGGAAGAGCTTTGCTGTCAGTGTTGTTATTCTAATGTAGGTGTTAGAATTGGATCGGAGCAGAATAAAAGGACATTGGTGCATCTCTCCTTTATAATTTGTTGTCAGTTGACTCAAAGCAGCTCTGTGTGAGTAGAGCCACTGCTGAGGAAATTCAGCAGAGGCAGCAGCTTCACTAACACTGATGAATAAAGGGGCCATTGGAGTCCACGGGTTCAACCACCGGTGATGTTTGGGCCTCAGTTGCCCTTGAGTATCAAGGAAAAGCAAGAGCCACTGTGGACTGTTCTGTGTTTGCTGGCTTCTCTTGCTGAGGACTGGCTAATGAATGAACTGGAGAAAAAAAACTGGTAACAACATAAAACCAGAGGAGGACATGTTAAAGTAACCTATGTCCTTACATGTATAACACTAGGCAGTTTTCTGGGGAGTAAAATTAAAAAGTGATGCACCATAGATGTGTGTTTGGTGGAGGTTCTCAGTGAGCACTAGGGTGCATATTTGTCTGATGATAAGTGGATGTTTCCCAAATAAGAGGGTTAGAAAATATCGGTTCTGCAGTATATCGTGATATTTCATTTCATGAGACTGTATCGATATGAAAAAGTACTGTATCAGTATTCATTCAAATGCAGATATAGCGGAGGTTCATTTTTGTTTTTTGTTTTTCTTTATTGTTTATAATTTATTTATTATTTTTACCTCCACCAAGGAGGTTATGTTTTTGCCAGTGTTGGTTTGTTTGTCTGTCTGTCCGTCCGTGTGCAAGATAACTCAAAAAGTTATGGACGGATTTGGATGAAATTTTCAGGAAATGTTGACACTAGCACAAGGACCAAATGATTAAATTTTGGTGGTGATCGGGGGGGGGGACTGATCTGCCTTGGCGGAGGTCTGCGCTTTCCAAGTGCTTTTCTAGTTTAACGCTGTTTTATTAAATAATGGTTATTTGAAGCATCCTAAAAGCACTTTTTACTGTTTGAGAGGCAGATGTTACTTCCTTTGTTGGGATTGCACAAAAATAACATTATGATGTTAGTTCTAAACTAATGGAATATAAACATTTGAATAGAATCTTAAACTGTAATGTCCGCAAAAATAGAATTTAAGCTTTAACACAGGAACATTTTGTAATATAGCATTAGCTCCTGTTGTGATCAAATAAAAATGTGTTTAGTATTTGTGCATATTTCAGGTGTAATTCAATTCTTCAAGGAAATGATCATTAAAAAAAAGAAACAAACAAAAAATTGCCTTTTTAACAGTATCGTGTTATATCATGATATATTGCATTGTGATCCTAGTATTGTGATTTGTATCGTATCGCCACATTCTTGCCAGTACACAGCCCTATTCTCAAATGGACTCATGGTAAAATGATCTGCATAAAGAATAGTTGATGGTTTGCCAATCAGGGAATCAAAAGAACAGATGTCATATGTTTTATCAGGTGTTCTCCAGTCAAAATGGGTCATTTGTTGGGTATGATTCCTTCAACATCCAAACAGTAAAGATGGTTCATACCAATGAAAGAGCTGAAACAGTGTTTGTGCTTCTTCTCTGTCTCTCTTTCCAGATATGTCCCATATGTGCTGCCTTGCCAGGGGGGGACCCCAACCACGTCACAGACGACTTCACGGCTCACCTCACACTTGAACACAGAGCGCCAAGAGATTTAATATCCTTTCTGCATAGATGTGTTTGCACTTGTTGGTAAAATGTTCTTAATAAGAATGAGTTCTCCATTTTTCCATGTCAAAGAATTAGCTCCTTAACACTCCTGTTTACGATGAGTCCAGCAGTGTTCGACATGTACGTAGGATGTTTCACCCTGGACGAGGTCTGGGTGGGCCCAGAGCACGGCGGACAAATATGCACTTTACTAGCGGCTCCACGGGAGGACTTTCATCCTCATCCTCACAGAGCTCTACTTATACCCCCAGTAACAGAGAAGCAATGGACCCGATAGCAGGTGAGAATCAGGGCTCTACATGTATCTTCTGTACATAGAGTATTCAAGTACACCAACATTTATTTGACCCTGGAGAGGTGGGTTTGTCAATTAGTTAAGGCACAAATGGTTTCTACTAGGCCTGTAACGGTACACAAAATTTTCGGTTTGGTACGTTTTCGGTTTTGAAAGCGACGGTTTGGTTTTTTTTGTTTTTTTTTTGGTTCGGTACAGGAAGAAAGAAAACCCCTCAAAATGTCTTTAATGCATTTAAGAATTTTTGAACATTTTTCCCCCAATTTTTGGAGACAATAGAATATAGAAAAACAGGAATAATATAATTCTGCTGCTATAAATTAAATAGAAAATAAAATATTACTAAATGTATTTTAAACATTAGTATTGCACTTTTCCCTGAAAGATAGTTTTGAACAAATAACCAAAATCTAATCACAGTTCTGTCAGTTCACATTCTGCATTAAAATAACAAGAAAAATTCCACATGAAGTGCAACATTAAGAAGAGGGCAAACTGGTATTCTGTTGAAACAAACTGAAGAGAAGTACTGACAACAAAATTATCCATCTTATTAACGTCTCTTTCACTGGGACCTGAACTGATCCCAAACTGGACTGGACTGATGGTGGAGGGTCTTCAGTCTCTTCCTTCCAGGTTCACATCATATTTGTTGTTTTGTTTTTTTACCTCATATCAGCTGTTATTTCATATTTCGGGTCAATGTGCTCTCCTTTAATATGTCCGTGTGGATCTTGCATGGATTTAAAGTTCCGCATCATCTTTCGTTCCTTTTTCTTTTTCTCAACATACTGTGCCGTTTGGGTACAGCTGTGTACTGAACCGAACAGGTGCGTACCGAAACGGTTTGGTTCGGTATGTGGACCGTTACAACCCTAGTTTCTACCAAACAAAACAAAGACATGGCAACATCCTCAGAACATGACAGTAAAGATGAAACAAAACGCTACAAACTATGTCCCATCATTGTGGAGTGGTACTGCCACAGTGTTTCACTTCAACTGGATTCTTGAGTCCAATATAGAGATGCAAGACAGACGCCTCTGACTGCACAGACTATACTTTAGCACCAATGAGCTGGAATAGCCTGTTGTAATATAAACTGCCCTGTGTATGCAGCTTCAGGGTTTTAATCATTATTGTACCTACTCACAGTAAAACTGGGCTCATAAAAGAAACAATAAGCAAAGTGAGAAACAAGTGGATTAAACTGGATTAAATAATTGTAATGTAGTGTGACATTTTGTTTTTGTCAGATTCACACTGTAAGGAGCACAAATGTAATCATGTATTTGCTTAAATAAATGCTAACAGTCGTTTGACATGTATGCCAGGCCTAAACTCAGAATAGAATGGAAATGAATTATATTTTCATTTAGTAAACGCAAAACAAACTAAGCCATGGTAAAGACTTAGATTATATTTATGTTGTTAACTGAAGTGAAGATGTTTTTCTACAGGGTTCCCGCAGGGTTTTAAGAAGTCTTAAAAGTCTTGAATTTACAAATCTGCATTTAATGCCTTAAAAAAGTCTTTAAAAAGTATTAAATTAGATATGGTAGGTGTTAAGTTGTGTTCCCATGAACTTGTTGGCTGTGTTATGTTTAAATGTGTCTGGGAAATGTCCAGGCTGCAAAGAAGGTGACGTTAAGTCTACTCAGTTCCACCCTTTCTAACCCAACAGTTTACATTGAAATTAGTGTTATTAGTGAAATTAGTGTGGGAATCAAGGCATTAGATTAAATAAATACATTTTCTGAAATTCTAAGTGTCATGAATTTTTGCCAGTAAGGCTGTGAAATAGACATTAAATCCTGTTCAAAACAGTCTTAAAAAGCTCTTAAAAAGTCTTAAATTTATCTTGTAGAAACCTGTAGGAACCCTGTTCTATATTCGAGGGGATTCCTGTGTTCTTCTTCACGTCCATTACAAGGTTATTATCGTTGACGAAAACTAACGAAATGATGAAAACTAGAATTGAAAAACATTTTCATTAACTGAAATAAATAAAAACTATAATTAAAAGAAAAAAACGATAACTAACTGAAACTGTATTGTGTCCTTACAAAACTAACTAAAACGTATAAAAATTACGGCTGAAATTCCCTTAGTTTTCGTCGTTGTCAATGTCGGATTGATACAAAATTCATTTTATTTTGCTCAAGCAATTTTAGCTAGCGGCACCATACAGCACTTCACGGTCCGTCACTTCTCGTCACTTGTCATTTAGAGTCAGCTTTTCGTCCCCACTCTACCTGGAAACACAGAGACTAAAGTTGGGAGAAAGCAGCAGAGTCCTGTCTGGGATTTATTTGAATACGACAACAGAGAAGAGAAAAGATAGGACGAAACTAAAACGAAGCATTTAGGAAAAAATGAAAAGTAGAAAAGCACTTGGAGAGCGCAGACTTTGGCCAAGGCAGATCAGTGCCCCCCCACCACCACCACCACCACCAAAATTTAATCATTTGTTCCTTGTGCCAGTATCAACACTTCCTGAAATTTTCATCCAAATCCATCCATAACTTTTTGAGTTACCTTGCACACGGACAGACAAACAAACCAACGCCAGCAAAAACATAACCTCCTTGGTGGAGGTAACTAATAAAAACCAGCAAACCTGCTCTAAAAAACAAATTAAAACTAACTGAATTAGAGAAAAAAAAGTCTAAACTGAATAAAACTAAACTATAATGAAAAATCCAAAACTATTAGAACCTTGGTCCGTTATACAGGTGTCCACAGAGCTGTCCTTTAAAACCATGACTTGTTTCGACACCGTCAACAGCGTAGCCTGTTTTTGTGGTGTGTGTCATCTCCTGCAGAGTTGTTGTCTCAGCTGTCGGGTGTGCGGCGTGCAGCGGGGGGTCAGATCAACTCATCGGGGCCTTCGGCATCCCAGCTCCAGCAGCTCCAGATGCAGCTGCAGTTGGAGCGGCAGCAGGCTCAGGCGGCGCGGCAGCAAGTCGAGACGGGCCGCCACACGACACGGCGCGGCAACAACCCGGGCAACACTGGCACCACCATCCCTCCACCCAGCACTGCAGCCGCCAACGCTGCCACCATGGGCGAAAGCAACCCCTCGTCCTCGTCCCACAACTCCCAGTTCCTATTAGCACGGTGAATACAGCCACGCACAGTTCATATGAAGAGTACAGTACAGTCTCTGTTTTTTATTAAGGGTATTTCTGCATCTAATGCCATGTTTCCACTACGTGGAACTGACTCGACTCTGGTACCAGGTCCTGTTCCTGGAGACCGTTTCCATTACACATTACTAAATTCACATTTAGAATATTGATGCGGTATGTGTTACACAAGGTGCATTACCGAATAGAAAAAACAAAGAAGAGGACCAGACGGAAAAATTACCATAAAGGTCGATCTGGAACAAAGAGGAAATTTGTTTTCCTGACTAGTTGAAACAAAGGATTCCAGATTTGTGAAAATTTATCAGCAGAGGCAGAAAGTGTCATTCTAATTTTTTCCAATTTGAGGAAATACAGGACGTTTCCGAGCCAGTGAATAAAGGAAGGGGACTGTGATGATTTCCATTTCAGGACAATTACCCTTCTTGCAAGAATAGTCATAAATGCAAGAGAATTACTTTGAGAGGTGGAGGGAAGGTGTCCCGACAAAAATCCCAAATAGTGCACTCAAGGGGTTTGGATTAATTTTCATGCTGAATTTTTACGTCGGCCACCAAAGACTGAATCTTGACCAACTGTGGTCTAGTTTTTGGGGCTGTCATCATGTGGATTAACCTACCGCTACATTTACTGTAAACTTCTGCATCTGTTTTTTATAAATCGGTGGGTCACAGAGACGACTCTCTGACCAATCAGTAGTCTGCCAGGTTTACACGTCACATTTTAGTATCTTGTCCCCAGTCCTGGAACCTCGGCGGAGGTGATACCAAAAAACTAGTACCAGGTTCCAGGTCCGTTTTCGTAATGGAAACGAAAAAAGGCCGAGTCAAGTCGAGTTGAGCAGAGCCGGTACCACGTAGTGGACACGCGGCATTAAAGTCTTAACTAAGCTTTGTGTTCATGTTTTTTAACTCTATCGTTCACTCATAGAAATACTCTGAAATTCAGAATTTGGACCTTAGTGTGTTATTGAAAATTCCAAAACTCCACTATTTTTTCCTCTTCTGGATCACGGTATCCAGAATTTTGTGAGGATCCAGATCAGTCTTCAGAACCTGCTGGGAACTTATTTTGTATTTTTTTTTATCAAGCACTCTGACCATTCATTGTGGAGTTACACATACATATGTGGAAAATATCCCCATCTCCTAATGATAAAGAATCCTTTAAAAAATTCCTGGATCCAGACAGTGATCTGGATCATTCCCAAAATCTAATCATTTACTTGTCCCATTTCGGACATTTCCTGAAATTTTCATCAAAATCCGTCCATAACTTTTTCAGTTCTGTTGCTAACCAACAAACAAACAAACAAACCCTGGCAGAACATGACCTCCTCGGCGCAGGTAGTTCCACATCCAAACTAAACTGTCGTTTTGATCAGTGTGTGAATGTGTGAACCTGAAGCCGCTGTGTGTCCTCAGGTTGAATGAACCTAAGATGTCAGAAGCTGAGCGGCAGTATCTAGAAGCGGAGCGCGCCGACCGCAGCCTGTTCGTCCAGGAGCTGCTGCTGTCCACCCTGATGCACGAGGAGAGCTCCTCCTCAGACGAGGACGAGCGCCGAGACTTCGCCGACTTCGGAGCCATGGGCTGCGTGGATATCATGCCTTTAGACGTGGCGCTGGAGAACCTCCAGCTCCGAGAGGGCAGCTCTACGGGGAAGGAGCCTCCGCCGCCTCCTCTTTGATGTCCGAGCATCCAGCAGACTGTGTCCTCTGTGCTGCAACTGTCAGTGATGGGCAGCCAACAGCAGCGTACCCCCCCTCCTGTACCCCCCCACCCCCACCCACCCCAGCCTCGTCTCTCCCTCCTCGATTTTCTGAGTTTGTTTTCGGTGATTGTAATTTCAGGCCTGTCACCATTTTTGTTACATTATAAGCAAAAAATAAATGAGAGCAAGTGGGATAAATGTGCGAGTGCGCAATAGCAACTGAGTGAGCGAAAGAAGAGAAATATATAAAAATATATATTAAAAATATATATGAAGTTGATAATCAATCCACATAAGGTTTTTTCTTTATCAGGTAAATGTTACAGGCGGCCGTGGCAGACCTGTGCTTCCTGTGACATGCAAATGGCTCTCCTTATAAATACTTCACATTCAGAACTCGAGGGCACAGGCTCCTCTAATGAAGCTGCTGTGTGTGTTTATGACTATTAACAAATAAAAGTGCTTGGATGGGTTACCATAACTACTGCATGCAGTTATTTGCGGCGTGCATGACATTTTAATGACCTTGTCATTAAAAGTTTTTTTTAAAAATATCCCAAAAGTTTCAGCTGTTTTTAAATGGTTATTACTAAAACGGTAAAAGTGTTTGGAAATCAGGTCGTTTTACAAAAACTGACAAGCTGAAATGAACTCTAACAATATTGTTTTTGTTAGGTTTTTCTTTTTAAATTCTGAATGAATACATATTTGATGAAGAGAAAATTGGATAGTGCAGTAGCTTCTGCAGATTCGCTGCCGTGTGTGGGTGTGTCAGCTCCAGATTGGCCTTTCTGTGCCGCTGATGCTCAGCGTAGACGTGGACTTCTGCTGCTGTAGGCGGCTCAGGTCCGACTGGAAAAGAACGCCAGTCTGTTTTCACGCATCAAAAGAAAAACTAGGAAGACAAGAAAATAAAGTTCACCTCTGGATTTTTTCCCCTGGATGTTAATGTTTTAGTGATTAGCTGTGTAAGCACCATAAACTTTATAATTTATAGAAATGTGCAGACGCCCTACTCTCGTCTATTGCTCCTTCACACTGTTTTCTCACTTTGAACCGCTTACGTACAGGCCGTGTTCCAACACACGCTTTAGACGCCTCGTACGACTTTCTTTGCTGGGTACCGGGAGCTTGAGACTTTTCCACATTACAGTTTTTTTTTTCTGTTTTCTTTTTTAAAAGATTTTTTTTTTCTGCTAAGGTTAGCACTTTCTATTTATTCATGTTTATTTTCTGATTCTTTTTGAGCCTTGATATCAATCATGCCACCTTCATGCCTATACTTTGACCCTCTATGTAATATACAATGAGATGTATATTGAATTTGTGCGTTAACTTTCATAAAGGTTCTAAGACATGGGCAAGACTTTTTTTTAAAACTGTAAATTTAGATTACAATAAATATAAACTGCGCACAGCTTTTGATGAAAGCAAGAGCCCATCACACTGTTGCACATTGTGTTTTTATTTTTTTTAGTGGGTGTTTGTGTTAAGTTGGCATGTTGGTCTACGAAGAGGACGTCCCACTGACAACTATGGAAACACTAGGGCTGTGTATTGGCAACAATCTGGTGATACGATACAAATCACAATACTAGGATCACGATACAATATATCACGATATATCACAATATTGTTAACAAGGCGATATCTTTTGTTTTATTTTTTTTTAAAGATTATTTCCTGGAAGAACTTATCGTGCAGCATTTGGATACACAAAGTTTTAACATGCAGCTTTACCAGTACAAAAAAACACAAATAAATAATGTTTTACAGAAATTACAGTTTAAGATCCTGCTTAAATGTTGGTATTCAATTGCGAAAAGAATGCATAGTGTTCAATCCCTGAATCATCCAACATCATAACATTATTTTTGTCCATCCCCAATGTAAAAAAAATAAACATCTGCCTCTTTCAGACAGTAAAACATGCTTTTAGGATGCTTGAAATAACCGTTATCAGTTTCAAAAAACTACATGTATGACCTGCAGTATCACAATACTACTTCTGTAGAATACACACAACAGAACAAAATACCCATGAGAATATAGAAATAAAAGAGCATGATAAATGAAAAAAAAACAAAACAGCTAAAATGAATCTCCACCATGTCTGCATTTGAATAAATGCTTTTTTTTTTTTTTTTTAATGATAATTTTTTGTTTCTTTTTTAAAAATTATTATTTCCTGGAAAAATTTAATTACACCAGAAATCTGCACAAATACTAAACACATTTTTATTTGATCAGAACAGCATCTAATGTTACATCACAAAATGTTCCTGTGTTCAAACTGAAATTCTGTTTACAGACATTCCAGTTTCGGATCCTGTTCAAATGTTCAGATTCTATTAGTTCAGAACTAACATCAGAACAGTATTTTAGTTCAGTCCCAACAAAGGAACTAACATGTGCCTCTCAGTAAAAAGTGCTTTTAGGAGGATTCAAATAAGCATTATTTAATAAAACAGTGTTAAATAATAATAAGATATAAACAATAAAGAAAACTGAAAAACAAAAATGAACCTGTGCCATATCTGCATTTGAATAAATACTTTAAAATATCGATACAGTACTTTTTGATATTGATACAGTATCATGAAGTGAAATATCGCGATATATTGCCAAAGTGATATTTTCTTACATCCCTGGTAAACACTAAACCTTTAAGGATTCAGATTATTTGTCATTTACACATTTCCATCATAGATATAAAGAAAAAATAAAATGACGATGCATTGGTCTAAAAAAAAAAAACACACACACACACATACACACATGGATGAAACACTTAGAATAAAATATTATAAAAATCCATAAATAAACAATGCACGTAATAAAATCTGTAATAACCCCCCCCCCCCCTTCGTCCATAAGTAGTTGGGATAGGCTCCAGCGACCCCCATGACCCCAGTGAGGAGGAAGTGGGTTCAGAAAATGAATGAATGACTGTTGGGGAAAAAACTGACTTAGTTTTAGAAATAATTTGAATGTGTATTTAAGTCTGTGGGAGCTGGGGCTGAGAGCAGCATCTAGTGGTCGTCAGTGGTATTACGACTTAAAGACACTTCAGTTTTGGCTTCATTAGCAGGTCCTTCCCCCTTATTACCTCTGTCAGGAAGTGTTGTGATCACTTTGATTTGTGTGTTTGTTTATTTGTGTATTTTTTGTTTGTTTGTTTGTTAGCAACTTTACGGGAAAACTCTTCCACCCATCTTTCCCAAATCTTCCCCACAGATAGGCCTAGGCCCTGGGACCAACCCATTACATTTTGGTCCCAGTAGGCCAAAGTTCAAGGTCACAGCAAGGTCACAACATCTACAGTTTTTCTATCTCTCATCATTGAGCAATTTTCCAAAATTCATCAAAAATTCTAAACAACTCTCATTAGCCTCCAGTTGGATCCACCTGTAGCTTAGAGCAATCTCTTGTATCTGGTACAAAATTGTCCACATCCACTGTGGAATGTGGACTCTGTGGACATTTACATTTAACACTGAAAATCCCATTTACCACACATTTAAAATTAGAACTCAACAAATATTGATGTGAATTGAATCTAATTTGACAGACACATGACTGGTACCAAGCTTCAACTTCTTCTGCTGTATGGAACAACCTGGAAACTGTTGAATTTAAACAGAAACAGTTGATCCACACGTGCACACTGTTCAGGGTGCTGGGCGGAGGTTTGTGTTCTCTGAAGTCTTTCTTTTATCTCTTTTCTCTTCTTCTCTGTCGTCGTATTCACATAAATTCCAGACAGGACTCTGCTGCTTTCTCCCAACTTTAGTCTCCATGTTTCCAGGTAGAGTGGGGACCAGAAGACGACTGGAAACCACAAGTGAACACAAGTGACGGACCGTTAAATGTCGTATGGTGCCGCTAGCTAAAATTGCTAGAGTGAAATGAATCGATTTCGTATCAATCCAACATTGATAAAGACAAAAACGAAGGGAATTTTATCCATAATTTTTATCTGTTTTAGTTAGTTTTGTAAACACAATACAGTTTCAGTTAGTTATGTCTTTTTTTTTTTTTTCTTTTAATTATAGTTTTTATTTATTTCAGTTAACGAAAATGTTTTTGCAATTCTAGTTTTCGTCATTTCATTAGTTTTCGTTAACGATAATAACGTTGTCTGGGACACAACTCCATATTCACTGTTGGTTTGTCCTTGAGGGGGTGTGTGTGTGTGTGTGTGTGTGTGTGTGTGTGTGTGTGTGTGTGTGTGTGTGTGTGTGTGTGTGTGTGTGTGTGTGTGTGTGTCAGCTGTCCTTGTCACTCCTCACAGGTTATTGTTAGAATCCAATGGTGCCCACTGGATCCCTTTCATAACACATGCAGGGCTGTGGGGTCTTTTTAAAGAAGCCCACCACTGATATGAGCGATAGTCGAACACATATCGAGTGTCAGTTCCACCTTTTAAGAGACCATCCATCAGTGCGGAGGGTGGAGTTTGTCAAAGAGTCTTAATGGGACAAGTCGTTGGATTTTATATGCGTCTGTCACTGCTGTAGTTAAAGTTTCCAGCGTTCATATAAAGTACGAACATTCACATACATTAGACTGATGTAGGAGTTTTGGACATGAGATACTTGTTCTGTATAGAGAAACAAATCCTATATTTATTTGACATGTTTGGTTACAAGTTACTTTTCAGATGAATATTTTAAACAACGGATGATATAAGATGTTATTAAAATACACTTTACCAAATATTAAAGCAGTAGTTTTCCAACTGTTTTAACCTCTGACGACTGAACTGGAGTCACATTTATGGTTTTATTACACTGGTCAACAACAAATTTATTAAGTTTTTTGAGCTGATTTAGGATAATTCTGGTGTGCTGAATCCAAAAATCACATTAATTTTGCTCAATCAGGTCAACTTTCTGAACTATGCTACATATTGGCTTTTTAACATTTTTGCTTACATTTATGGGCATTTTCACATCATATGATACAAAATTCTTTCATATTTCTTGCAATAAACAAGTTCTGAAGATTTTACTTTTGCCAATTTATGATTAATGTTTTTTTTTAATATTACAGGTGAATGAAATGGCTTCGACTAGAAGATCTTGCAAAAATAAGCCTGACGTATTCTGCTACATCTGCGGTGAAAACACCATTGTACCTAACAGGAATCAAGTCACAAGTTTCATAAAGTGTGATTACCAGTCTTATTTTGGTATTAATTATTATATTTTGTGAGAAGATCAAATTTTTCAAAATCAAATTAGCAAAAAAAACCTGACCTGATTGAGAAAAACAGATGTCATTTTTGGATTTAGTGGTGCAAAATGGTCCTAATTCAGTTGAAAAAACCTAGACAACTTGCAAAAAACATTTTTTTGTAACCCAGTATTATCAGTGTCTTTTAAATCCTTTAAATCAGGGCTCTCAAACTCATGTTCTTTAAGGTTCCACATTCAGCCTGGTTTGATCTCCAGTGGGCCGGACCAGTAAAATAATAACAGAATAACCTATAAATAATGACAACTGCAAATGTTTGTCTGTATTTAAGTGCAGAAACTCCATTAAATTATGAAAATACTTACTTTTATAAACTATTCAAACAAAAAAAAGATGTGAATAACCTGAAAAACCTGAAATTTCTCAAGAAAAATAAGTGCAATTTTAACAATATTCTGCCTCAACTTATCATTTCTACATGTGCTTTATGGGTCAGATCTACAAAGACACTAAACACTGAGGAACAGGAAGAAAAGAGTTCAAATTGTGCAGCCCAAAAAATTATCCACTATAAGAAAAAAAAAAAAAAAAGAGAGAGAACAGCTTTTCTTATAGTGGATAATTTTTTGGGCTGTTGTCTTTTTATCTTATAGTGGATAATTTTTTGGACTGTTGTCTTTTTTTCTTATAGTGGATAATTTTTTGGGCTGTTGTCTTTTTTTCTTATAATGGATAATTTTTTGGGCTGTTGTCTTTTTTTCTTACAGTGGATAATTTTTTGGGCTGTTCTGTTTTGCACCTCTGGGCCACCGTAGTTGGGGTTGGTTTTGACTCAGTTATAAAAATAAGATTATAAAGCAATAATTAGAGCAAAAACTGAAATCCTAAGTGCACTGACAGCCAGCTCCTCTACCGATCATGTGAGCTTTTTTTTTTTTTTTTTCACTTTCTTTTTGATAGACAGACAGACAGACATTTGAGGTGAAATCACTACATCAGTAATAAGATGTGCAAATACAGTTGTGGAAAAAATTATTAGACCATCAACAGTCATCAAAAACAATAGTTTCGCAATCCAGTCCTAACTCCTGTGTGTATCATGTGACTAAAACAGACATAAAAGAAAACATGGAATGAATAAAAACACTGTTTTTGTCAGTACAATGCCATAGATACTGATGTAAGAACTGAAGTGATTTTGGTTTTTATCAAGAAAAAATGTAAATGGATAGATATCAGCTCTGAAATTAAACTACTATGAACTATTTTTGTTGTTTTCATTATATTTGTCCAAACAAACGGACCTTTAGTTGGACCAGGCATTAAAACGAACAAGAAACTGAAGAAAACAAAACTAATATTTTAATGGATAAGGAGAAAGAGATGAGACAGATAATTATTTTTTGAGTATTTTATAGCTGATTTAAGACATGGGTCAAAACCAACCTGTTCACACACTGGTGTCAAACATGCGGCCCGGGGGCCAAATCTGGCCCTTGGGATGAATTTGTGAAATTCAAAAATTACACTAAAATATTAACAATCCTTTTATTTCAGGTTCCACATTCAGACTAATTCAATCTAAAGTGGGCAGGATTCAGTCAAATATTATAATAATAACATAGAAATAATGACAACTCCAAATTTTTCTCTTTGTAAATGTAAATATTTTCATGTATTTTCTCTAAAACAAAGTATAATTTTGCAAAAAATGTGAATAATCTGAACAAATATGAACAACCTGAAATGTCTTAAGAGAAGTAAGTACAATTTTACCAATATTCTGCCTGTTATTAAATGTTTTGTGTGTTTGTAGATCCACTGTGATCTGTAAGTTATAATGTACATGTGGAAATGATAAAGTGAGGCAGAATATTGTTAAAATTAAACTTATTTTTTCAGTTTGTTCATGTTATTCACATCTTTTGAAAGGACAGTTTGTAGATGTAGACCTGTTCATAATGTAAATTTACTTTTTTTCGCTCTAAAACAGAAAAATTTGGAGTGGACATTATTTATATATTATTATGTTATTATTTGACTGGTTCGGCCCACTGCAGATCAAATTCAGCTGAATGTGGAACTGAACTAAAATGAGTTTGACAGCCCTGTTTTAGACTATGTTGTGAAATTACACTATAATATGAACAATCCTTTTATTTCAGGTTCCACATTCAGACCAATTCAATCTAAAGTGGGCAGGATTCAGTCAAATACTATCATAATAACATAGAAATAATGACAACTCTAAATTTTTCTCTTTGTAAATGTAAATATTTTCATGTATTTTCTCTAAAACAAAGTATAATTTTGCAAAAAATGTGAATAACCTGAACAAATATGAACAACCTGAAATGTCTTAAGAGAAGTAAGTACAATTTTAACAATATTCTGCCTGTTATTGAATGTTTTGTGTGTTTGTAGATCCACTGTGATCTGTAAATTATAATAAATAATAAACTTTATTGCAGACACAGGTCCATAAACCACAAGAACACAACATACAGAATAAATAAAATAAAAAGAATAAAAAAGGAGATTAAAAAAATTAAGCACATTATAAAATATACAAAGTTCTAATGAACATGTGTAAATGATAAACTGAGGCAGAATATGGTTAAAATTACACTTATTGTTTCAGTTTGTTCATGTTATTCACATTGTTTGAAAGGATAGTTTGTAGATGTAAACGTTTTCATTGTTTAATTTTACTTTTTTCACTCTAAAACATAGTTTGGAGTTGACATTATTTATATATTATTCTGTTATTATTTTACTGGTTCGGCCCACTGCAGATCAAATTCAGCTGAATGTGGAACTGAACTAAAATGAGTTTGACCCCCCTGCGTTAACATAGTAGACGATAACAGAAAAGCTAAAATGAGAGGAAGGTGAAACACATGAAAAAGTGCACAGACTCCAGGCCTATTGTAAGACATACCACCTTTATTAAATGCACAGTATCACAAGGAACAATTCCATTAATTGTGGATAAGCTACTCACATGATGCACAAAGCATTGGATTGATTGATAGAACTGGTTGATTAAAGCAGGATTAAATCTGCCAGGGGAGCACACCCACTCCCACACACGTCCACTCATTCACACACACTCACACACTTTCGCTGCGTACATCACACACACACACACACACACACACACACACAAACATAAGTCACACACAAACACATTCTCATCTCTTCGTCTTCACACAGTACGTAAAATTCGTTATCTGCACAGGAATGAAAACTGTTGTCTTTTTTTCTTTTACCATATATTTACAAAAAAATCGTCACCCCTCCCCCCCGATATAGATTACATTCAAAAAAGGTCCCCACCCCTCTAGATTACATTCAAAATAATATACTATTCATGATGCAAAGTCACAGTTATTCATCTGAAAGAGGATCAAAATAAGCTACAGTCAGTCAGAGGGCTGAGTGGCAGTGGTGGGTGACCTTTGACCTCCCCACCTGTCTGCTGGGACACCTGTCAGCTAGGAGGGGTCCTGATGTGGGTGTCAGAACCAGAGTCTGTGGTCCTCCTGCAGACACACGGACGGACAGACAGACAGACAGCACCGCACACACCCTCCGTTTGAGAGCTCCCCATCACAGTGGAGAGGAAAGTGGAGATCTTTTTGATTCTTCTTCTTCTTTTAATCTTCAGAGAAAAAAACGCATGTTCAAACAAAGTCCTCTGCAGATCAGAAGTGGCAAAATAAAGGATCGTTTTCCCACCGGTATTATGAACGAGCACAAAGAAAGTATACAATGTGGCACAAATTAAATCATATTTACATGTAGCATGTATTGCCAGTGGCCCATAACACATTGTCTTCAATAGGTGTCGCACAGTTTGGACATGGTACCTGCTTCAAACAGAGTATACTATTAAACAGAGCCTACTATTCATATAGACAAATATCAGAACTGTACAGAATGGACGGCTATTTATATACAGCAGACATGTGACTATTATACAGAACTGACAAACGCTGTAATAAAAACACAGAGGAACATAGAAAACTGTCATCGAGGACTGAACTCAAGACTGACATGGGTTATGGTCAGTGTATACAAAGAGTATATTTAGCTTTTTTTCTGGGAAGTGGAGGTGGAAAGTGTTCAGAGCTGAGCACAGCTGCTCAGGTTGTGCATTCAGGGGGTTAAGTAATGCTACAAAGTGCATTTAATAGAACCGTTTAAATCAGCAAAAAGCCTCACTGCCTCTACATATATATATATATATATATATATATATATATATATATATATATATATATATACTATATATATATATATACACACACATATATATGTATGTGTATATATATATATATATATATATATATATATATAAATATAAATCACGATAAACACAATAACTGAAGCTGTTCTTACAAACATTAAGAAGGACTTTGTAAGACACAGTCTGACCACCTCACATGGTAAATCATTAAAAGTGCATTATGTAACTTTTTTTACTTAAAATATACCCTTTTTTTTTCAAATTCTGTTTAATGAACAGTGATCTAACTTAAAAAATGAGCCCACCAAGGTTATTATAGTTAACAAAAATGAACAAAATGACGAAAATTAAAATTGAAAAAACATTTCTGTTAACTGAAATAAATAAAAACTATAATTAAAAGAAAAAAAAAAAAAACTAACTGAAACTGTATTGTGTGCTTACAAAACTAACTAAAATGTATAAAAATTATGGATAAAATTCCCTTAGTTTTCGTCTTTGTCAATGTTGATAATGAACAAGAAATTGAAGGAAACCAGGGGTGGTCTAATAGTTTTTTCGGTGACTGTATGTTATATATTCTATTCTGTCTGATTCACTGATGACATCATCATCCACTGGATTCAGCTCTGCTCACATTCTCTGGGTAAAAGCTACAACAGTGATCGACAAAGCTGTGACATGTACAGTCGCTCGCTAACACAACATATATAACGATCAATTAGTCAAAATCCAGTTTTACATAACCTGACCTGGCTATAATTCTTAATAATGACTCCCATCCTTTCCCAGGTGAATTTCAGCTCCTTTCCTCTGGACGGAGGTTTTTAGTTCCAGGTGCAGGACACAGCGTTTAGAAAAACTGCTTTGTTCCTGTCGCTGTCACTGAGCTCAAGAAGAAATCGAGACATTACACTTTATTTACTTATTTTTACATTGTACTTTATGAGTTCGGTAAGTGGGTTAATCAGTTTGCACTGCAGTGCACCGATTGCCTTGTTCTCGCAGCCCTTCCATTAGCTTAGCTTAGCTTAGCCTAGTTTAGCATAATGGCTTCATTCCAATAGAGGGTATGTACATCCGTCACTTCCCCCTAGGCCACGCCCCTCTCAGTCAGACTGAGCGGCAAAAACAAACCGGCTCAACATGGCGGAGTATAGCAGTAACTACAGCGAGACCAGGAAAAATGTGGAATATAAGATGAAATTAAAGACAGTTGGACTGGACATGGATCCATCCAAGCTACCAAACAACAGCTGTTCTACCAACACTGATCTGGGACAGAAATCACCTCTCCTGACATTTACATGAACCTGAGTTCAACGCCGGGAAAATCCCCAAAGCAAAGTCTGAAAGCATCCAGCAGACCCAGAGTTGTGTCCATCCTGGTCCAGGTTCATTAGAGGATTCCAGCTGGTGAGTGCTTTAATTCAACATACTATTGTTTTGGAGGTTTTGTGTCAGTGCAGACAGATTCTGTTGGCGGTGATTTCGGCGGTAAAGGCCCAGCAGTAGTGCTCACAGTTCACTACTGATTTACTGGAGCTGAACCCTTAGTATTGACCCAAGTGAGTGGATGATCTACTGGTACTGTGGAGATTTAAGGAGAGTTCACATCAAATACTGGATCCAACACAGATCCAACAGCTGTGTGCTACAGTAGCCCCTTATTTGGAAAACTAGGTTAGCCTCAGTTTAAGCTAGTTTACAAATCATGTAGAGCACAAGGTTCACAATCACACAACTGAACACACAAACGTTTCAGTTCTGAAACATAGAACTAAATGACAGATGCTAACATTAGAGCTTTACTAAGAAGGAACGTTAGCCAAAACCAGATGGAATTTAAGGGATGATTTTACACAAGAACACAGCAGAAATGAACGTTACCTAACACGAAATGTCCACCACAAATCCAGGTTTGGTTGTCTGGATTCCAGTTCTTTCTCTGAATTGCAGCGATCCATCTGCTTCTTGTGTCTTTGGCTTTAGGTCTCCACTAAAACGACAGCTCCCAGTGCTTTTTAAACCTATTTGTGCGATCAATGGCACAACAGCTCTGCCCCATTTTTTAGATTGTTCTAAAGTTTTCGCAGTATTCAAGCCAAAGCTGCTAATCTACTCCCTCTTTCTGCCACTCAGTGGACGGAACCGCGGTGACTTCCGCTAGCGGTGACATCACGTGCAGACCCTCTATGGTCAGATGTAGCCAGGCTTTTATGGGTAATCCGTAGTATTTTATGAGTGACTTTCTGAAATTCAGTTCTCCCTAATCATTCCTTTAGTCCAGTGGGGTCAATATGATCACAAATTGAGGCTCAAATCATGGTGATGTGACTTACAGCAGTAATAAAATCTTGAGAAATAAAAACTCATGCAAAGCTAAAACGGTAAAGGAAGGTCTGCGAGAACAAGGCAACGCAAACCCTTCTGCTCACTGATCTACCTCATTAATACCTCATGTAAACCTTTATTCGGGTTTAACATTTCCATGTAAACAGAAGAGAAAATACTTTAGTTCCGAATTAATTTCTTCTGGAAAAATAAATAGGATTTAAAAAAACATCATGTAACCGTACCCTCTGTCTGCAAAATAAAGTGACCTTGAACCTTGAACCTTAACTGAATGTTCTACTCTCAGCGGGCTTGGTGCAGCCACCAGTTACACTGGTCTACAATTTTTTAGAAATGATTTGCTTCAGACATTAAATGTGCTAAATGTTACGTATTTTAATCAGATTAATTGGAAAATAAATGACAAAAGTGCCAGTTTGCTGATGTTTTCAAGGTATATGATTAAGTGTTATCCCACATATATATTGGTTTATGTACATTTATATAATAGTTTTATAAATCTTCCACTAAATAGAACCTGTAAAGTGAATGTATTCTAATGTGCAGACAGTGTTTTGAAGTAGATCTTGTAGCTCTGAGACTAATATTCCTTTTTGAGTCAAACCCATTCTCTCGTTAATTCTTGAATTTCACATTTTGACCCAAGGCTGTATCTTGGAAACTTCAGCCAACCAGCATTTTTGACTTGATTTTTCTTTGTCAGTGACTCATGTGGTAAAATTTCATTACTATTATTCTGGAAGCATTTTCCTTGCAGACCAGTGTTATCAGCAAAAAACAAGTTGTATATAAAAAAAAAAAAAACAAAGTTACATAATGAACCTTTAATGTTTTCGCCTTTTATCATAGTCAGGAGAACAGGCCTGTTGGAGGTACCGCAGACAGTTCACTACAGCCGTCTGCTTCTATCTTTGTATCGCTAACATGGTCTGCCTGTGCAAATGTGCTCGAGCGCTGCCTGGGACACAACGTCGTCAGTCAACAGCTCCCCTGGGACTCTTAAACGAACCCTTTAACCTCTGCCTCACAGCCCACAACATCACCGTGAAGATTAGATTATGTGGATAATTAACAACAAAACAAATAGCAACTTCATTTAAAAAAATAAAGAAATAACACACTGGTATATTCAACCTATGTCTGTGCACACAGTAAATTGCATCTAAATGCCCTGTCAATCCCTTTTTCTTTTTAGAAATTAGGCAAAAATGAAAACGTTCATAAGTTCGTCTTCTCTTATGAATACAATCTCATCAACATCCACAGCACTAGTCTCTGAAGGTGCACGCTTCAGTTACAGATATATGGGCCACTGAACAACAAAGACTTGCTAAATGGCATTGCTGGTGACTGAAAAATAAAACAAACCAAGAAAAAAAAAAAAGAACTGAGCTCATCTTTTTCAGACAGGCAACAGCTCCAAAAGTCCTCATTTTCTGTGCTTTAGATACATAAAAATAAAAAAAATCAACATGGCGGAATGAGTGGCGTGGTCTAACCACGCCGATCTGTGACTATAAATGACCTTTTAGTAATTAGTGAAAAAAAAAGAAAATAGATGTTTACAGAAAATATGATGAAGACGATGACATTATTTTCAGAACATGGCTCAAGAACAGGTTGAAATGAGCAGACAGATTGTACATATATGAAAATAGTCTGTCATGTAATGAGCTGCTGTATCTTCCAGCAGAATCTGACCCTGTGTGTGTGATTCTGCTGCAGAAACACACAGCTGTCTACAAACAGGAGTCCACACACTGTCCCTTTGATGAGACACGTCCGTTAACCTTGAGTTCATTTCTAATACAGAATACAGGAATGGCTTTTTAACCCATAAAGACCCAAAGACCCACCACCGACCAAAAGCATCCACTGATCTAAACTGTTTCATACCTGTCCATCCATTAATCCTATCAATACATGGAAATAATGAGTGTAAATACAGTTGTTAGTAGCGCTGGGTCTTTCTGGGTTAATGCAGTTCATGTAGAGAGAGAATGTTTTAGTGATTTTACTGACGATCAGGATTCTTTTATTGTTCTGCCTTTAACATATAGGTTTAAGGATGTGATATAAAATCCTGTATGCATTTTGGTTTTTCTTTTGTGAAACATGCCTCAATAAAGTCTGAAACTGGAAAAAAAAAAGAAAGAAAAAAGGAAAACTGGAGCAAATCAAAGTCACTTTGAATTTAAGGCTTTTCTCAATGTAATGAGGACATGGACGGTAGCATTTACAGAAACATTTACAGTCAGGTACTGTACACAGATACACACACACACACACACACACACACACACACACACACACACACCTTCAGGCTTATCCTTTCTGTCTGTTCCATCATGTGAAGCCACAACACACTAACACTTCTACACACACACACACACACACACGAGCACACACACACACACACACGAGCACACACACACACACACACACACACACACACACGAGCACACACACACACACACACACACACAGAGTGGTGTCTCAGCCCAGTATGTCCAGGTAGACAGGTGAGGCCTTGGCCAGGCTCTGGAGCAGACTGTGGATCTCCTTGATGTTGAGCCTCATGTAGGGCTCCCTCTGCCAGCAGCCCAGCATCAGGTCATACACTTCCTTAGGACAAGTACGAGGACGCTGCAGCACACGGCCCTGGGTGATGCACTCGATCACCTGCAGCAGGACACACACACACCACAAGCATAAATATATACATACATACATACATATGTACATACATACAAACATACATACACACATACACACATACATACGTACGTATGTACATACATACATATTTACATACATACATACATATTTACATACACACACACACACATATATGTATATATATGTATATATATATACACATACACATCTTCTGTATTTTTATTTATTTATGTATTTATTTATTTTACAGTTGTATGTCTTTTAATCTATTCTTGTATTTTACTGTGTTATTTTGGTTTTTATTTATTTTCTGTAAAGCACTTTGGTACACTGTGGTTGTTTTAAAGTGCTTTACAGATAAAGTTGGATTGGATTGGATTGGATACATACATAAATATATATGTAGATACATACAGTACATACATACATACATACATATAAATATACATACATACACACACACACACACACACACACATATACATACATACATACATATAAATATAAATACATACACACACACACACACACACACACACATAAACATACATACATACATATATACATACATACGCGCACACACACATACACATACATACACACATACATACATACACACATACATACACACATGCTCATAAGTGTTCTTCTCAGAAGCCCATGGTTGTTGGTGGAGTTTCTGTGTATGATGAGTCATTAGAGAAACCTGGGAGCGTACGTCATGTCCAACAGCTGTGAACTCTGTAATAACTCTGACATGTGGGGGCTCTGACCTCGTTGTTGGAGAGCTGGTACCATGGCTGCTTGCCGTAGGTGAAGATCTCCCACAGCACCACGCCGAGGCTCCACACATCACTCTCCGTGGTGAACCTTCGATACATGATGCTCTCTGGGGGCATCCAGCGGATCGGCAGCATCGTATGACCGCCCACCTGCACAGAAACCAGATTAACCCTTTAACCCCTGACGTGTCAGTGCTAAGCATTCTGAACGTAGGTTTTATTTTAAATATTCATAAATATTCAGCTGTTTATTCAATAAGAAAAATTTCAAAATGTGCTGATAGAACAGACCTTGTTCTTTCCATACACATTAAATCATTAAATCTGATTTTGAAGGAAATATACCATACCATACCATACTATACCATAAAGTTACAGCTGTTTGTTTCTAATGTTGGATATCAGCGGTTGGTGACTGACTGTCTTTACAGAGGTTTAATCAGGAGCACCTCCTGTCATAGCACTTTCAAACATTCCATTTTAAATGTATTATGATGTTTATTCTGTTGTTTTACTTGGTATTTTTATTTCACTGTTTTAATTGTACAGCTGTTTTTATGTCTTTTTTTAATCTATTCTCGTATTTTAGTCTGTCATTTTGCTTTTGTATTCTTCTGGACAACACTGTTTTAACTGTACAGCTGTTTTATATCTTGTATCTATTTTTGTATTTTTCTTTTATTTGGAAAAAAAAGCGTCTGCCAAATGCATAAATGTAAACGTAAATATAAATGTTTATCTGACACTGGCAAATGCATGTCAGTAGTTGTATTCACTGTTTTTCTAATGTTTGAGTCGATTGATTGGACAGCAGAGGGCAGTGTGGGATTCTAGCTGGGATCTGAGACACAAGGGGTGAAAACGACATGATCCACAACAGCAAAAAAAAAAAACAAAAACATATGTGTTTTCTCAGTTGATTTTTATTTATTTTTTTCCTGTCCTGTATTGTAGGATCTTGTCACTGCTTTACAGGTTCATATATTAACAGGTCGTACCATGCTTTTAAATAACTCCTGTCCAGTTAAATTCATAAATACATTAAAATAAAGGCTCGTGTGGACTGAAATGACATTCAGACTCCTTGGTAACGGGAAAAGAAAACTCCCCTGTGCACTTTTTGTGCAGATGGCCCTTATTGCCATGGAAACTAATTTTACGCAGATTATAGTATTTGCATTTAAATGGTATTAAAACTGATAAAATTCCTCCGGTTGAAACTCATTTTTGGTTATTTCAGACCAGAACTGTAATAACATTTTATATCATATTTCAGTAGCCTCATAGCCTAAGTGTCTAAGTCATACACTGTATGGACAAAAGTATTGGGACACATTGAATTCGGGTGTTTCTTTCCTAACGGGGGTCTGGGATACAAAACAATGACAAAGGTCATAAAATAGTGTCATACTGTGATAAATATTGATTATTAATATTGATGTAACCATGATGTGTTCTAATATTTTTGTCCATATAGTTTATAAACACCAATATTTCCTTTTCAAGTTTTATGGGAGATTTTGCTTCCTAAATGAGATGTGAAGTAGATGAATAGTTAAGTGTGTATATGATTCTATCTATCTATCTATCTATCTATCTATCTATCTATCTATCTATCTATCTATCTATCTATCTATCTATCTATCTATCTATCTATCTATCTATCTATCTATCTATCTATCTATCTATCTATCTATCTATCTATCAGTGGTTTAGACAAAGCAGTGAGAGCTAATAAGCTATGCCACTTCTCACTCCTTTTTGAATATTCGAATTTTCTCCTTTTCTTTTTTTGTGTGTATTATTATTTTATGCTTCCTTAAATTGTCATTTCTATATTATGTTGTGCAAAGAAGTAAATTAGTAGCAATCAGGAAGCGTGTACCATTTCCATATTCGAAATAAATTAATTAAAAAAAAAAAAAGTTGGGGTAGAAAATTATTATTTACAGTCAGAGCATAAAAATATTTTAGAAATTCAGAGGTAGAACATTTAAAATCATAGTCATGATTAAACAAACAAACAAACAGAAAATCAGTGTCCATCTCTGAGGCATTTTGGAAGCAAAGATAACAATTCAAACAAAACTAACCAATCCTGTATTCAACGTGTCCCAATTCTTTTGTCCATATAGTGCAGTGGTTCCCAACCTTTTTGGCTCGTGACCCCATTTTAACATCACAAAATTCTGCTGACCCCAGACGCTCAAAACAGAGACAATTTTTGCTAAAATTTATTTGGTTTTGATCATGTAATAGTTTGCTATACTATGTTTCAAATAAACGTTAATTTTAGACGACATTTAATCTATATAATGTATATTTTTATGGACGGAGGCAAAAAAGCCGGGTTGAGATTACGGCATAAAGGGAGAATTTTATTTTCCTTGAATCATTTTCCATGAATTATGAAAGAGCTGCAGCATCTGAAACCGACCGCAATGAACATTTGACAGATAAACAGAACCACAGTGCTGCAGTTTCAGCTCCACAGTTTGTCATGTCTGTTATGGATTGGGATTGTCTCTGTTAACTCACCATGTATTTTTTATTAAGATGTTTTTGTTTTGTTTTTTTTAATCAATTACTACAAATTTCAGGCAACCCCATTTGAATTCCAGGTGACCCCACAGTGGGTTGAAAAACACTGATATACAGTAGTATATGACTTAATTATGCTATGAGGCTAACGATATGAAGCTCTGCATACGTGGTGCTATGACATATCTCTGTATAGTACATGAGAGCGTATGTGACACTTGCAAAATAAATAGTGTGGGTAAGACATGGAGAAAAGGAGCTGTAACAGTGTGGACTCACTCTGTAATAGTCTGTGCTGTAAACGTCTCTGGACATGCCAAAGTCTCCTATCTTGACCAGCAGGTTTTCTCCTACCAGGCAGTTCCTGGTAGCCAAGTCTCTGTGGACGAAGTGCTGGGAGGCCAAGTAGACCATGCCAGCGGCAATCTGTTGGGCAATGTGCAGCATCTGGGACTGGGTGAGCTCCACCAGGATGCTGTGCTGACCGTCTGCCATTAGCACAGCATCAGGACCGTGGGACCTACAGAAAGAAAACGCATGGTCAGTGCTTCAGACGCCACTGTAGAACCACAATGGACTTTTATTTATTTATTTATTTATTTATTTATTTATTTATTTATTTGTTTATTTATGTGACAGGGACACTGCAGTCAGAGTTGCAGCTGATGTGATGCATATAGAGCATGGGGCTCAAACTCATTTTCTTTCAGGGGCCACATTCAGGCTGATTTGATCTCCAGTGGGCCGCACCAGTAAAATAACAGAACTAGAAGCACTCGGAGAGCGCAGACCTCCGCCAAGGCTGATCAGTGCCCCCGCCCCCCCCCCCCCCCCCCCGTGGGCCCCCCCCCCCCGATCACCACCAAAATTTAATCATTTCTTCCTTATCCCATTTCCAACAAACCCTGAAAATTTCATCCAAATCTGTCCATAACTTTTTGAGTTATGTTGCACACTAACGGACAGACAAACAAACAGACAGACAAACAAACAAACAAACCCTGGCAAAAACATAACCTCCTTGGCGGAGGTAATAACCTATAAATTATGACAACTCCAAATTTTTATCTGTTTTAGTGCAAAAAAACCCAATTAAATTATGAAAATACTTACTATCCAAAAGAAAAGTAAATAACCTGAAAAAACTGAAATTTCTTAAGAAAATTAAGTGCAATTTTAACAATATTCTGCCTCAACTTATCATTTCTACATGTGCATTATGGATCAGATCTACAAAGACACTAAACACTGAGGAACAGGAAGAAAATTGTTAAATTGTGCTTAATTTTCTTTAGACATTTCAGGTTGTTCATATTTGTTCAGGTTATTCACATTTTATTGTTACAGGATAGTTACCTCCGCCAAGGAGGTTATGTTTTTGCCAGGGTTTGTTTGTTTGTTTGTCTGTTTGTTTGTTTGTTTGTTTGTTTGTTTGTTTGTCTGTCCGTTAGTGTGCAACATAACTCAAAAAGTTATGGACAGATTTGAATGAAATTTTCAGGGTTTGTTGGAAATGGGATAAGGAAGAAATGATTACATTTTGGTGGTGATCGGGGGTGGGGGGGCCCACGGGGGGGGCCACTGATCAGCCTTGGCAGAGGTCTGCGCTCTCCGAGTGCTTCTAGTTTGTAAATGTAAATATTTTCATAATGTAATGTTATTTTCTTTGCACTAAAACAAAGACAAAAAATTGAAGTTTATATTATTTAGGCATAGTGTAATATTATTTTTCTCACATCAAAGCAAGAAGAAAATCTGGAGTCATTCATTTTTGCAGGTTATTATGTTATTATTATTTGACTGTAGATCATATTGGTCTGTATGTGGAACCGCAACTAAAATGAGTTCCACAGCCTTGACTGTGGAATTTTTGCACTTTGTAAATTCATCCCATGGGCCGGATTGGAATCTTTGGCGGGCTGCATTTGGCCCCCGGGCCGCATGTTTGAGGCCCCTGCTGTACAGCCAGTTACAGCATTTTAAATAAATTAATTCATATCCAGTATGCAAACACTTGATTGGTAAAACTGTTTTCCTCATTATTTTCTCTAAACAGGGGCATCTATAGCTTAATAAATTCTTCAACCCCTTAATGCCAACAGTTGCAAATATGCAACATACCCAAAACTCTTTCTATTTTATGTGCTATAGTCACATTAACAATCTCCACTTAATTTAGCATCAACTGGAAAGCAAAAACACACATAATACTTTTTTTATATATATACTTGTATATAAAATTAGGTGATAAGGAGTTAAAAACAGGGAACCTTATGTTCACACAGTTAATGGATACAAAAAGTTGGAAAACCAAAACAGTAAAATAAGCAATAAAACCAATAAAACCTAAAGAATAGTTGTTGTTTTTGCAGACAGAAACATGAGGTTAAGTGGATCTTTGCTATTTGTAGTAAAACGCTGTGTCAGAGGCTTCAGGCCATGGTTCCTACCTTAGAAACTTGTTTAGGTCGCCATGTTTCATGTACTCAAACACCATAATGAGTGGGTCGCTCTCTACACACACTCCGTAGAATGTGACAATGTGTTCATGCTGCAGGTTGGTGAGAAGCTCCGCCTCCCTGTAGAAGTCGGCCCGCCCACTCTCACTGGCCTCTTTCAGAGTCTGAGGAAAAGCCAGAATGGACCAAAACGAACATTTAGAGAGCAGAATTCACTGATGGACAGGTGCGTTGATGGTTTGAGGGTGTGGCTTCCTGATGCGTACCTTCACTGCCACGTGAATCTTCTCCTGGTCTGGAGTCAGGTTGTAACACTCGGCCAGAAAGACCTTCCCGAAGGCGCCCTCGCCCAGCTCCCTCTTTAGGACGATGTTGTGTCTCTTGATGTGCTGCACAACTTTATCACAAAGAAATGACAAATGAGTAGGACTGTGTATTGGCAAGAATTTGGCAATACGATACAAATCACAATACTAGGATCACCATACGATATATCATGATCCTGTAAAAAAGGCTTTTTTTTTTTTTTTTTTTTTTTGGATGATTATTTCCTTGAAGAATTGAATTACATCAGAAGTATGCACAAATACTGAACACATTTTTATTTGATCAGAACAGGATCTGATGCTATATCACAAAATTTTCTTATGTCAAAACTTAAATTCTGTTTTACAGTTTAAGATCCTGTTCAAATGTTCAGATTCTATTAGTTCAGAACTAACATCAGAACATTATTTTTGTGCAATCCCAACAAAGGAACTAACATTATTTAATAAAAGAGTGTTAAATAATAATAAATAAAAGAAAAACAAAAATGAACCTCCACAATATCTGCATTTGAATAAATACCTAACTAAAAAAGAACTCAGAGTGCAGACCTCCGCTAAGGCAGGTTACCCCCCCCCCATCACCATCAAAATTTAAAAAAAATTGTTCCTTGTGCCAGTATCAACATTTCATGAAACTTTCATTAAAATCTGTCCATAACTTTTTGAGTTATCTTGCTAACAGACAAACAAACCCCAATGAAAACATAACCTCTGCCAAGGTAAAAATATCAATACAGTACTTTTTAATATTGATACAGTGTTGTGAAATGAAATACCGGGATATATTGCAGAACCGATATTTTCTGTATCAATAGTTGCTTTTCCATTGACCCTCAAACTGCGCAAATATAACTTGTGCATAAAAATGTACCTAATGGAAAAACGACAATTTTGCCAAAAGTCTAATTTTTCAATTTAAAGTTTTTGTGCTGGCAAGAGGTGGTTTTTCGGGCGTAGCACAAATGGTATATCACGCAAAACTGCAACGGAAAGAGCTTTTTTCGCAACTGCAGTCAGGTGAATTAAAAAACCGGATGTTGACGTATGTTACAACAAGAGAAGAAGAAGAAACATGCCGCGGTATGTGTGGACACACCAGGAAACCCAATCATTTTTTAATTTAGTAGAAGATAGAGGGGTAATATGTAATAATAATGAATATATCTGTAAATCAACACCATATTTACGTTTGTCGCCATGCTTATGGAATGACTTCTCGTGTCATCTCGCGATAATAAATAAACAAATCACGGCATTTGTGATTTAATGGAAAAACCGACATTACGCGCTTCCGTTTTTCCGACATTTAGTAAATATCAGTGAAGTTTTGCGCAGATGTCCAATGGAAAAATGACTAATGTTTGTTGGTGTGAAACCCCTGTCTTATTCTCCCATCAGGTAATATTCATACAGTAATAAAATAATTCAATCCAACTAATAGATGGAGTTGATTTAAGGCTCAAACCCTCTTAGATCCAAACTGTCAAGCTCCTCGTGTTCCCATTACACTTATATCAGCAGCCTCATAAGAAAATTAAATACCCCCCCTGTTCTAGACCAAGGTTATTATCGTTAATGAAAACTAACGAAATGACGAAAACTAGAATTGTAAAAACATTTTCGTTAACTGTAATAAATAAAAACTATAATTAAATGAAAAAAATGATAACTAACTGAAACTGTATGTGTGTTTACAAAACTGACTAAAATGGATAAAAATTATGGATAAAATTCCCTTCGTTTTCGTCTTTGTTAATGTCAGATTGATACGAAAGCGACTTATTTTGCTCTAGCAATTTTAGCTAGCAGCACCATATGATTTTTAACGATCTGTCACTTGTGTTCACTTGTGGTTTCCAGTCGTCTTCTGGTCCCCACTCTACCTGGAAACATGGAGACTAAAGTTGGGAGAAAGCAGCAGAGTCCTGTCTGGGATTTATTTGAATACGACGACAGAGAAGAAGAGAAAAGAGACGACTAAACTAAAACTAAAACTAAGCATTTAGAAAATAACGAAAACTAATAAAAACGAGCAAACCTGCTCTAAAAATGAATTAAAACTAACTGAATTAGAGGGAAAAAAAAGTAAAAACTAAATAAAACTAAACTATAATGAAAAATCCAAAACTATTATAATCTTGCTTCAGTGAAGCACAGACAGGTGAGAACAGAGGAACCAAAACTAACACGACAACACTGAAAATAATGTATTTTGTTTACTAAAAAAATGAAAAGGTCAGTTTTAAAAATAGACTTTATATTTACTATATTATACTATATTTTTGATTGTTTTCAACCAGATAGAATAGAATAGAATAGAATAGAATAGAATAGAATAGAATAGAATAGACTAGAATAGAATAGAACAGAATTGTAAGTGGCCTCTACCAGCGACAGTGCACTTACAACTAATAACAACACAACAAAATACAGACATATATTTAAAAAAATATACAAAATAGTGTGCTATATAAATATGTGTAAATTTTACAGTATTGTATTGTTGTATTGTTATTACTAGAGTACATGGCAATTTCTAAGAAGAAGAGAAAGATACGACAAAACTAAAACTAAACTAAAACTAAGCATGTAGAAAATAATGAAAACTAATAAAAACGAGCAAACCTGCTCTAAAAATGAATTAAAACTAACTGAATTAGTGGAAAAAAAAAGTCAAAACTAAATAAAACTAAACTATAATGAAACTATTAGAACCTTATTCTAGACTGAGCAGTGTGTTCACAGAGTTGTGTTCCTGACCATCTGTCCAAGGACGACCACAGAAAAGGAGTCGCTATCACAGAGGAACAGGATGCTGACAGTAAATATGGCGTCCGGCAGTGATCAATGCATGGATTTGCCAGACGTTTGTCGAAGGCGGCGGTAACTCACACGTGTCGGATTTCAGCATACTGCCCGAGTTCCGGAAGTACTGTGGGTTCTCGATGACAGGGATCTTTGTCATCCCGATGATCACTGCGTCTGGGCCCATCTCAGAGGACGACGGGGTGTTGTTGCCATTGGAGACGTGATGAAGAGGGCTGGCAGAGTCGTCGTCGTTACTGATGACTGAGGAGGAGCCTAGGGAGCCGACGGAATATGAGGTGGGAGAGTCAGGAGGAAGAGACACGGAGAAGGAACAGACAGGAGAGGATTTGTACAGATAAGAAACCGCTGGCGTTTGGTCCGATGTCCAGTAACCATGTCACCTTTTGGGATTTAAACAGACACTGCTCACTTATTTACTTATTTACTCAGAACGTCCATTTGTTATCACTGCAGTAACAGTATTCTGTGTGGGGCAAAAACAAGAAAAACATTTACATATATGATAATGAGCAATACTTGAAAACGTATCAGTGCAATGAATATTTAGTTGATACACCAGTTAGCATCACAAAACAAGACATTCAAACATTTCATTCATGATAACAACCACATAAGTAACGTAGCATAAAAGTGGAGCGATTTTCGTCAGTTTATGATTTTATAACAGTTGTTTTATTGCATGTGTTTACTTTTTAGCAAGTGCTGCTTGGATGTTTCATGGCAAGAAGAGGGAGGCTGTTGTCGTGGCAACCGACGAGGAGGTAGATGACGATGTCCAGTAACACACTGAGGTTGAAATTTTGAATTTCAGAGTATTTCAATGAGTGTCCTATAAAGAGTTAAGAGTGCAATGTGCTTGAAATGCTGATATTCTGTTTTATTCTTCAGTTGTGTATGTTGTTTGTGTTAATTGTGTATGGTCGCTACCTCAGCCTGGTGATCTGAATGGGTTAAATAAAGGTACATAAATAAATAAATAAATAAATTGTGATGAAATGTATTATTGCTGATATTAATATTAACCCTTTCATGCATGAATTGTGAGAACTTGAGTCAAGATTTATTTTTTGAGTGTTTTTATTCCTCCTTAGCCGTGAAAAAAACAATGTGATCGAGTCTTTTTTTCTATGGAGTTACAAAAATATCCATGCATTTAATTTTTGAAGTAAAGAAACGTGTTTAAAACCCAATATCAGAAAGTGATATGAAAACAATGAAATAAAAACATTTTTAATGCTGCTAATCTGATGTCTTCTCACATTTTTACATATTCTAATGCTAGTAATTACTCATTTCGTGGAGATAATATGCAAAAAAAACCCAAAACTTTTTGTCTAACAAATAACAATTGATTTACATTCATACATGTCACTGCAGATCAGGTTTATCAAGAACTGCACAGTTACAGTAATGATCTGAATGTCAGTGTATTATTATGGGATGGTGCATAAGTGTCCACTGTGTTGGCTGATGTGGAACTAAAACAACCAAACCCATGAATATACAAGAGAACAGCTGGAGAAGAACTGTCCACTGGAGTGACCTATGCATGAAAGGGTTAATTTAAAAACATCTGATATTAGTGCAAAAACAAAAAACTCAAACTATTCCTTTTAACCTCCTCAGACCCAGCTATGGGTTTTCTGTCCACATTTGTGGACAAGAGTTTCACAACTTTATACAAAAAAAAAGAAAAGAAAACTGTCCACCACAAAAGGACATTCCATAAAAGTTTTAAAAAGTGCATCAGAAAAAACTGTTGCATCATAATGTTTCCAATATAGGCACTGATTTAATAACTAGAAGCACTCGGAGAGCGCAGACCTGCGCCAAGGCTGATCAGTGGCCCCCCCCGTGGCCCCCCCCCCCCCAGGGTTTGTTTGTCTGTCTGTCTGTTTGTCTGTGTGTTAGTTAGTGTTAGTGTGCAACATAACTCAAAAAGTTATGGACAGATTTTGATGAAATTTTCTGGTCTGCCCCCCCCCCCCGTGGGCCCCCCCACCCCCGATCACCACCAAAATTTAATCATTTCTTTCTTATCCCATTTCCAACAAACCCTGAAAATTTCATCAAAATCTGTCCATAACTTTTTGAGTTATGTTGCACACTAACAGACAGACAGACAGACAGACAAACAAACAAACCCTGGCAAAAACATAACCTCCTTGGCGGAGGTAAAAAACAAAAAAAGCTGGTACTTTGCTGACATCTCCTGGGTCTGAGGAGGTTAAACCTTCTGACTCATGATTGTTTTGTGATTTCCTGGATGTTCCTGAGCTATCCGTGTCTGACAAATCCACACCTTCGCCCTGCTCTCAGCATCTTGTTGAATTTTTTAGCACTTTCCAGAATTAGACAGTGGGAGGAATTAGGCTCATGGTGTGGCTAAAGTTACACTACAATAAATAAAAACTATTTAAAATAAAATTTAAATGTAAAAAAAACCTACCTTTAATACCAAACTTTGAGTTTCGTCCATACTTCAGAATGATCACCATCAAGACGCAGCCGGTCAGTGCAACTCCTGCAATTCCCACGACGACATACACCTATGGGTAAAGGAGGAAAAAACATTAAATATCTGTTGACATAAATACTGGCCTCAGTTCAAACTATTTGTGACATTAATTAATAAATGATGACACTCAAAGTTATACTGAATTAACATTAAAATGCTTTCTTTGTACTTATGCATTACAGAACATTTTGACTCTTTGTTTTACCGGGTTCATAATCCTCTGGTTTAGATGAGAATCACTTACTGCAACGCTGTCCAATGGTGATGGTTCTGAAAAGAGGAGAAGCATTTTTTACCTTTCAATAAAGGAATGCTGTGGTGCTCATAAACAAATCTGTAGGATCTGAGTAGAGCTGAGAGGATTAATCGACTCAAAGTGATCCAAAAAAAAATCATTCAACCACAATTCTCCTGAATCAAAGCTTTGTTTCCTTCATTTCTTTGCTGTTAAACCAGTGTTTTTCAACCTTGGGGTCAGGACCTCACGTAGGGTCACCTGGAATTCAAATGGGGTCGCCTGAAAATTCTAGTAACTGATAAAAATAAAAACTTATTAATGAAAAATATATGGTGAGTCCATAACAGACATGACAAACTGTGTCTGAACCTGAAGCGCTGTGGTTCTGTTTCTCTGTCACATGTTCATTGTGGTCAGTTTCAGATGCTGCAGCTCTTTCATAATTCATAGTTTCAGTTCTTGTTTGTTCAGTATTAATTGTCCTCCTAGTAAATCACAGCTGGACTGACTGTACATGTCCTGACCAAGGAAAATCCAATTCTCCCTTTGTGCAGTAATCTACACCTGGATTTACTGCCTCTGTCCACAATAATATACATCATATAGACTAAATGTCCTCTAAAATTAATGTTTATTCGCAACATAGTATAGCAAACTATTACATGATCAAAAACAAATTAATTTTGGCAAAAAAAAAAAAAGTCTCAGTTTTAATGTCTGGGGTTGCCACAAATTTGTAATGTTGAAATGGGGTCACGAGCCAAAAAAGGTTGGGAACCACTGTGTTAAACACTGGTTCCACTGTTGTGTTTCACATGGACGCTTATTGTGACGCACATACTGATGGGACTTTTGGCTCTTTGTAGGGAGTCGTTCAATCAGGAGCTGTTCACTGAAAAGAGCCGTTCAACAGACTGGCTCTTTAATGTTTTTATGCATTCTTTTGAAACACTAATGTTTTAATGACTAAATAGGCTACATGTGATGACTGACATTACATTTTAAAGGTGTTTAATTGGCGCGGCAGTAAATATTATCTTACCGTAAAAAAGAATAGTTAGTTCAAATGTGTGGGCTAAATACATGACATGAGAGGTGACATTAGACAAATGCTGGAATTTGACCAAAAACATCACGGTACATAATGTGGACTAGTCTGTAGAATAAAAATGAAGAAGAAAATAAAACATTTTCTTATGAAATAACATTTTAGTCTCCCCAAAACAAGAACAATAAATGTTGCAAGTTGCATGCCCATCTTTTCTTCCTGAAAAGTGCATCCAAATACTCCTCCTTTTTCTTTGGCTCATTACTCACAGGTGCTCACTCACTCTCAAACTTTTCTCTGGTTTCCTCCAGTCTTCGGGCTCCGCCTCCTCCAGTCTTCCAGCTCCGCCTCCTCCAGTCTTCGGGCTCCGCCTCCTCCAGTATGCTCACCTCACACTTCAAACTGTTGTTTTTTTGCTAACTTCTTGCCATGAGACATGCGCAGTGCACAAACACTCTATTTCCTGCTCGAACATTCTCCTTCTGCCCAATGCCTCCCCAGTGACACTAAACTGACCGGCAGACGGACACTCCCTCCTTAAAAAAAAAAAAAAAAGAACGGCTCTTGACAAAGATTCGGTTCCCATCGTTCATTTCAAAGAGCCGTTCAAAAGATTTGATTCGTTCATAAACGTCACATCACTAGACGCACAAAGAAGCTTCAGTTCAGGAAAACTGCGATAGAATATTTCCCTTCAATCAATTCGAGTCGATTAATTGAATCATGAATTTTTGCATTCGCTTCAAGCAGCTAATCGATTAATCGTTTCAGCTCTAGATCTGCGCAGAGCAAAGATGAAGGCCACGAAGCTCTATGATGAAATAATGCTTACCGTAGATAATTTCGTCCTCTGAGAAAAAAAAAACAAACAAACATGCACATTAGTAACCACCTTCATGAACACAAACTGAAAAATAACCCGTAAAAAGTGCGTCGATACCTGGATCGATTTTGGGCGGTTCGATGAACTGTGCAGTAATATTCTTCTCATCCTGTCCGTATTCGTTTGTTGCGAGCAGCCTGTAGACGCCGTTGTGGATGTGGGTGGGGTTGACCAGCTGCAGGCAGCCGTGGTACTCGCTCTCCGTGGCCTCGTGGATCATGGTGCGGATGTACTCCTGCTCCTTCAGAGGAACGTTCCGGTGGTACCACTGCAGCTTAGGCTGGGGGTTCCCCACCACGCTGAAGGGAATGCACCAGTGGTGGTCCTGCTTTGGCCCCAGCAGCTGCAGGATGGAGGGGGCAACTGACACACACAGGCAACAGAGGAAGAGTAACCATGGGGCAGTAGAGAGCAAACAGCAAACACCAGGAGGAAAGCCAGAAGGAACAGCAACATTTATGACAGGGTTCTCAAACTCATTTTTTTCAGGTTCCACATTCAGCCCGATTTGATCTGCAGTGGGCCGGACCAGTAAAATAATAACAGAATAACCTATAAATAATGACAACTCCAAATTTTTGTCTTTGTTTAAGGGAAAAAAAAACAAAACACAAAATTATGAAAATACTTTTATAAACTATTCAAACAAAAAAGATGTGAATAACCTGACAAAAATGAAATTTCTTAAGAAAAATAAGTGCAGTTTTAACAATATTCTGCCTCCACTTATCATTTCTACATGTGCATTCTGGATCAGCTCTACAAAGACACTAAACACTGAGGAACAGGAAGAAAAGAGTTCAAATTGTGCTTAATTTTCTTTAGACATTTCAGGTTGTTCATATTTGTTCAGGTTATTCACATTTTATTGTTACAGGATAGTTTGTAAATGTAAATATTTTCATAATTTAATGTTATTTTTTGCACTAAAACAAAGACAACAATTTGAAGCTGTCATTATTTATAGGCATAATGTAATTTTTTTTTTTTTTTTTTTTTAACATCAAACCGAGAAGAAAATCTGGAGTCATTATTTTTTGTCGGTTCTTCTGCTGTTATTATTTGACTGTAGATCATATTGGTCTGTATGTGGAACCTGAACTAAAATGAGTTCCACAGCCTTGACTGTGGAATTTTTGCACTTTGTAAATTCATCCCATGGGCCGCATTTGGCCCCGGGTTACATGTTTGAAACCCCTGATTTATGGGTTTTACTTAGAGAGATGTTGAGGATAACTAAAAAAAAATACAGGGTGTCCACAAAGTCTATTTACAACTTAAAAATTCTATTGCAAAAGGAGTTGATTAGATATGCTTCTCAGATTTGTTCTATGTCAGGGGTGTCAAACATGCAAAATCAGGCCAATGTAGACCAATGTGATCTCAAGTAAATAATAACACTAGAACTTATAAATAATGACAACTACAAATTTTCATCGAAATTAATCAAAATATACTTTTCATTTTGTAATAATTTTCACAGATTTGTCCTTTCATTTTGCTTTTGTAATAAATTTATAAGATTGTAAATTAGGCCTGTAACAGTACACAAAATTTTCGGTTCGATATGTTTTCAGTTTTGAAAGCCACGGTTTGTTTTTTTTTCCGTTCGGTACAGGAAGAAAGAAAACTCCTCAAAATGTCTTTAATGCATTTATGAATTTTTGAACATTCTTCTACCAATTTTTTGGAGACAATAGAATATAGAAAAACAGGAATAATATAATTCTGCTGCTATAAATCAAATAGAAAATCAAATACAGGAGGTCCTCGGGTTACGCAGTACTCGACCTCCGCTGTTTCGACTTTACGACTCCTGAGTCTCGTCCGCCATTTTGTCTCCAGCCCCATAGTGTAGAGTGTTTGTGCTCCGTAATTTTCTCGGTATCCTCGCCTTTTTCACCCTCTTTTTTCACATCATGGCCCCAAAAAAGAAAGCAGGATCTTCTAGCGATGCTGGTCCAGCCAAGAGGAAAGCCATTACGATGGAAACGAAGCTGGATATCATCAAAAGGTCGGAAAAAGGCAAGACGCCGACGAACATCAGTAAAGCCTTAGGCTTCAGTCGGTCAACCATAGCGACCATTATTAAAGACAGGGGGTATTAAAGGGTTAATTCCGACTTATGTGGAAATTCGGGTTACGTCACCAGTGTAGGAACGGAACTCATTCGTAACCCGAGGACCACCTGTATTACTAAATGTATTTTAAACTTTAGTATTGCACTTTTTCCTGAAAGGAAGTTTTGAACAAATAACACAAATCTAATCACAGTTCTGTCAGTTCACATTCTGCTTTAAAATAACAAAAAAAAATTCCACATGAATTGCAACATTAACAAGAGAGCAATCTGGTATTCTGTTTAAACAAACTGAAGAGCAACACTGACAAATAAATTAACTAATTATTATTTATTTTAGGACAGATAAACTGTTTAGGACACTTTGTGTACTTGTGTGTGTGTGTGTGTGCGTGCGGGGTGCGATTTGTCAAAAACACAGAGGGGGGGATTTCTTTCTTTTTTTTTTTTTTTTGTCGGAGGCGGGGGGGGCATACACGTGGGGGTTCGGTCCATAACTAATGTAATAACTAACGCTGGCATGAAACGAAAGTCAAACTTTACATCCTTTCAACTCCTTTACAACTTCCAACTCCAGGGTTCTATTCCTCTGTTATACAGCGTGTGTGTGTGTGTGTGTGTGTGTGAGAGAGAGCGAGAGACAGACAGACAGACAGACAGAGCTAGTGTCAGTGTTTTAGAACTACCGTAGTTCCTAGGGGCCAAACAACGTCCGTCTTCTCAGCGTCTCTTTCCTGGTTGTTGTCTTTCACCTGAACCTGAACTGATCCAAACTGGACTGGACTGATGGTGGAGGGTCTTCAGTCTCTTCCCTTCAGGTTCACATTATATTTGTTTTGTTTTTTTTTTAACCTTATGGAAGCGGCTATTTCATTTTTCGAGTCATTGTGCGCTAGTTCCATATGTCTGTGTGAAACTTGCGTGGATTTAAAGTTCCGCATCGAACAACATCTTTCGTTCCTTTTTCTTTTTCTCATCACACTGTGCCGTTTGGGTACAGCTGTGTACCGAACCGAACAGGTGCGTACCGAAACGGTTCGGTTCAGTATGTGTACTGTTACAGGCCTGTTGTAAATAGACTGTATGGACACCCTGTATATGGAAAATGGGAAAACAACTGTGTAAAACTGATGAAAGTGTGTCTGAACACTGACATTAGGAACATGGAAGAGGAAAATGAAGAGAAATCCAGCTCTAAATTAGCTGAGGAGTCTGAAGAGACATGAGAGGCTTTACAGGAGGAAGAGACACAGTTCGTATGGACAGGAAACAATGAGAGTCAATAAGATTTACTGGGAAACAGTTAATGATAACAAAGCAAAGGGCCATACTGGCTCTACTGGAAAAAACATAGGGTCTTGAACAATCATCTGAGAAGGAAATTGAACAAATTAAACCTACTGGTGTGACTCTAATTCAGATGTATGTCAGAGTATGTGAGCGTTTACAGTCAGCGTTAACAGAAAAGTGCTTACAGAGAATATTGAGCTGAAGGGTGGCCACGGACTGACCCACCATGTTCTCAGCGCTGCATATGATCTCCCTGCCATTATCATCAGGAGACAGGCTGGACAAGGTCAGGCTGCTCTCTGAATCCGACGTGTCGATCTGGAAAACACCGCATTATTTGCTGGATTCAACATCTGTCGGTTGTGCGTGAAAGCTCAGGCATGTGATGAACCATGTTGGGAGTAACACGTTACAAAAGTAATGCATTACAGCAGTGGTTTGCAACCTTTTTTGACTTATGACCCCATTTTAACATCACAAATTTCTGGTGACCCCAGACACTCAAAATGGAGACCTTTTTTTGCTGAAATTAATTTGTTTTTGATCATGTAATAGTTTACTATACTATGTTGCAAATAAACATTCATTTGTGCCCCTTTAGTCAAACATACATACAAAGGCTCAACTCATTTGCCAATTTCTATCGAGGGAGTAATGTTTTTTTTATTTATTCATGCTTTAACCGTTGAAAACGTTCGGCTTCATTTTTTGTTGATCCCGTTAGGAGACTGTGGGATGGACGAGAGGTGCCAACCCCAGACATTCAAAACGGAGACTTTTTTTTTTTTTGCTAAAATTAATTTGTTTTTGATCATATAATGGTTTTCTATACTATGCTGCAATTAAACATAAATTTTAGTTGACATTTAGTCTATATAATGTATATTATGGACAGAGGCAGTAAATCCAGGTGTAGATTACTGCAGAAAGGGAGAATTGGACAAAAAATGATTAAATTTTAGTGGTGATCTGGTCTGCCTTGGCAGAGGTCTGCGCTCTCTGAGTGCTTTTCTAGTTTCTAAATCAGTCCAGCTGCTTTTTGGCACAAAAAAGAAGTTACATGTTCAAAACTTGGTAGCGCAGACCTCCGCCAAGGCAGATCACCCCCACCACCACCACCAATCACCACCAAAATTTAATCATTGGTTCCTTGTGCCAGTATCAACATTTCCTGAAAATTTCATCCAAATCCATCCATAACTTTTTGAGTTATCTTGCACACGGACAGACAAACCAACAAACCCCGATGAAAACATTGCCTTTGCTGTTCCTTGGCAGAGGAAATAATAATAAAGGTAAATCGCTGCAACACTGCAAACAACAGTAAAAATGAAAACATAACCGCCGTTGTTATACTTTTAATAAAACATAACATGTATTGACTCAGCCCTGAGTATTGTAAAGAGGAGTTGATAACGTTATTTATCTTGTTGCTTTTTTTTTTCTTTTCTTTTTTTGGGGGGCGGGGGTTTGGTATGTTTGTTGTATGGTTTGTTTGTATATGTTGTGTCTGTGTAGTTCACTGTGTATGGGTACACGTTTGTGTAAATGTATAAAAAAAAACAAAAAACAAAAAACGTGCACACTTGAAAACCCTGTCTGACTTATCTGGCGCACTACTGCCCCCGGTGGCCTGACTTATCAGTGCATGCCAAAGTTTTTGGACAGACGGACAGATGGACGGACGACCAACTGATGACAAAACCCTGCGGCCAGTGTGGCTGAAGGTAAAAACCACAAGGACAAAAAGTCCAAACTGCCTATCTTTATAGTGTATATGTTTATAGTGAGTCGGTGTCACTCACTGCTCTGTGTTCTACCCCCCATTCCATAGGCGGCGGGGGGTGCACTGAGCATGCTCAGATGTCTATGGAAAGAACAAGGTCTATTCTATCTGCACGTTATGAAAATTTTCCTATTGAGCAAGTGGTTGAATTTTTAAGAATATTTCAAATAAATCATACGTTCAGACTCACCACAGACACGTCAGGGCTTAAAGGGTTGAGCTGCAGAAAATGAATAAAGTGCCTCAAATTTGTAGTTTAGTAAAAACACTTCACTACATTCCTCCTCTGATTTATTTATACTGGACCTAAAATTTAAGAGCATGAAACTCTCTGGGGTCGAGTGTGCTCTCAAAATCCCCCTAAAGACATTTGAACAAACATTACTTAGAACAGAGTAAATCCTGGACTTGCTCGGACAATCCTCGCATGTGGATTAATAAATATTTTGTTGCTAAGGTGATGATTTATCCCATATGATGCAGTAAATGTGACTTTCACAAGATAGCGCACATGTTCATGGTAATAAACAAAAATGGACCCATGAATGTTACTGTGTTTCTGACAACTGCAGTACGTTGTCATTCATGTTTTTTCTACATGGACTGTGTAAAGTAGAAATTAAAGGTGGATGTTTTTATTTTTATTCCAGTTTGTTTTTGTTGGTTATATTGGTGCATTTTGATTTCACTTCATTTTGAGAAACTACTTTTAGTTTAGTTCTTACTTCATTGTAGTTCATTTTAAAGGCGTTACGATGAAGTTGATAACTGTGTGAAAGAACAGGACATCAAATATGATTTACATTTACCATTTATTAATCAGTCAAGTCCAATAACAGGGGAAAACATAACTAATGCTGACTTTACCTACTCTTCTATTTCATCTCATTTTGTGTTGCTTTGGTTTTTATTGTTTTCGTTTAGTGTCAGTGTTTTTGAAAACAAAGACATTATTTCAGTTCATAAAATAATCCTGTTTTCACTGCTCTAGTTTTAGTCTTATTTTTCATAAGCTGTAATAATTATTTTTAATAAGCTATATAAAATCAAAAATGTTTATATTGTTATATTTGAGCAGTTTTTATACAACATTTATATTATTTTTTGTATCCTGTTATACAGTATATCTCTTTTTTTTTTTTTTTCATTTATTTGTTTTGAGCAGAAGAAAAAATGTAATATTTTTGTGTACAAGGAACTAATGTCCGAGCAAATACATTAATAAATAAAGATGATCAAGACAAAATTGAAATTGCCAGGTACACTAGTAATAACAATACAATACAATACAATGCAATACAATTTACACATATTTATATAGTACACTATTTTGTATAATTTTTAAAATATATGTATTTTATTGTGTTGTTATTACTTGTAAGTGCACTGTCGCTGGTAGAGACCACTTACAATTTTGTTTAGTTTGTTTATTCTATTCTATTCTATTCTATTCTATTCTATCTGGTTGAAAACAATCAAAAATATAGTATAATATAGTAAATATAAAGCCTATTTTTAAAACTGACCTTTTCATCTTTTTAGTAAACAAAATACATTATTTTCAGTGTTGTCGTGTTAGTTTTGGTTCCTCTGTTCTCACCTGTCTGCTTCACTGAAACAAGGTTCTAATAGTTTTGGATTTGTCATTATAGTTTAGTTTTATTTAGTTTTGACTTTTTTTTCTCTAATTCAGTTAGTTTTAATTCGTTTTTAGAGCAGGTTTGCTAGTTTTTATTAGCTTTCATTTTTTTTCCTAAATACTTAGTTTTAGTATTATTTTTAGTTTTGTCGTCTCTTTTCTCTTCTTTTCTGTCGTCGTATTCAAATAAATCCCAGACAGGACTCTGCTGCTTTTTCCCAACTTTAGTCTCCATGTTTCCAGGTAGAGTGGGGACCAGAAGACGACTGGAAACCACAAGTGAACACAAGTGACAGACCGTCAAGTGTCGTATGGTGACAGCAGCTAAAACTGAGTGAAAAAAAATCGCTTTTGTATCAATCCGACATTTACAAAGATGAAAACGAAGGGAATTTTGTTGATAATTTTTATACGTTTTAGTTAGTTTTGTAAACACACAATACAGTTTCAGTTAGTTATCGTTTTTTACTTTTAATCATAGTTTTTATTTATTTCAGTTAACGAAAATGTTTTTACAGTTCTAGTTTTCGTCACTTCGTTAGTTTTTGTTAATGATAATAGCCTTGCGCTGAAGTCACTGTGGCTTCATTAGAGCTCATCAGAGAAGTAATACATCCCCCGATATGTCCCTTTCACCGTCACATATTTTGAGCCCAAACAGGTGAACTTCCAGCAGTGGTACAATGGTCCAAACATGAATGGGCGTGGCAGACGGGCTCACCTCGTGGTGCGTGTAGAGTGTGTCGTGGTTCCACAGGATCTCCGGAGGAGGGGAGCCCGTGGCTTTGCACACAGCTTTGATGTTACGGCCCTGCATCTCAGTCACTGTGGTGGGGGTGACCTCTACTTTGGGAACCTCTGTGAGACAAAACCAAACAGTGACATTAACCCTTTATCGGGCAAGTGACCATTTTTGGTCATTTCCACATGCATTACAAGACAGTTCCAGTGAGGACAGTGAGTCATCAATCTCAGGTCCAATGTGGTCTCCAGGGTCTGTAAGGTCCACCTCTGCATGAACAGTGAGTGGACCTGCTTTGTTCAGTACCATGCAGGAATGGTACTAATGTAAGGAATGATGTTCAAAGGGATCATGTGGATGTGGACAGGGGTCTGGACCAGCACGCATGAGCGTCTAATGTTCTAAAATACATGTTCTAATGTTCTAAACGTGATAATCTTTTCACCTTACATGCATTTTTCTTGTGTTTTTTATTACACTTTTAGGATTTTTTTTTTTTTTTTTTTTTTGCCATTTATGGGTAAGGAACCAAATATGGTTATTTTACTGACCTTGATTTTCTACATGAATTTTTTTGTTTTTATTTCACATAAGTAAAAAAGTCTTGTTATATCCTCCAATAACACACTAAGGTTGAAGTTTTGAATTTTAGAGTATTTCTATGAGTGAACTATAAAAGGGTTAACCCAGTGTTTTTCAACCTTGGGGTCGGGACCCCATGTACGGTTGCCTGGAATTCAAATGGGGTCACCTGAAATTTCTAGTACTTGATAAAAAATGTAAAAAAATAAACAAAATTAAAACTTACTAATAAAAATGTACATTATATAGACTAAATGTTGTCTAAAATTAACATTTATTTGCAACATATTATAGCAAATTATTACATGATCAAAAATAAAATAATTTTAGCAAAAAAAAAAAAAAAAGTCTCTGTTTTGAATGTCTGGGGTCACCAGAAATTTGTGATGTTAAAATGGGGACACGAGCCAAAAAAGGTTGGAAACCACTGGGTTAACCCATAAAGACCCAGAGAGCCACCAGTGACACAAACCATCTACAAATATAAACTGTTTAATACATGTTGATCCACTAATCCTATCAACACATGTAAATAATTGGTGTAAAATACAGTTTGTCATCTTTTCGTGGTCATCAGATATGACCCATTTGGACGTTCAGAGGCTCCGTAGTTACCATGGAAACACAATCATCTTCTACAACATTGATTCACCAGTAAAACCCATTTAGTTGGATCAATAACAGTGGACGGACACACTTGTTTTTTACATTCAGTTAGCAACATCTTTGCTGAAAAAGTAACTTTTTCTTCGTTTTTCTCTGTTTTGATATCGTTCATTTTGAATTTACTCTGCATTTTCTTGAACATCTACATCACAGGTGTCAAACATACAGCCCGGGGGTCAAAACCAGCCCACCAAAGGGTCCAATCCAAATTACACTCAAGATATTAACAGTCAGACATTTTACTTTAGGGGTCATATAAAGCCCTACTTTAGTCTCAAGTGGGTCACATCAGGAAAATACTATCATAATAACCTACAAATTATGACAACTCCAAATTTTTCCTCTTTGTTTTAGTTTAAAAAAGTGAAGTTACATGAGAATGTGTAAATTTACAAACTAGCCCATATAACTAGGGCCCATATAAAGCCCTACTTTAGTCTCAAGTGGGTCAGATCAGTAAAATACTATCCATACAATACTATTTCGTCCATAACTTTTTGAGTTATCTTGCTAACAGTCAGACGAACAACACCCCCCCACCCCCAAAGACTGATCTGGATCCTCAATCTTCAATATCTTGTGTAATCTGTTGGGAACTTTTTTTTTTTTTTTTACCAAGCATTCTGACCATTCATTGTGGAGTTACACATATATATGTTGAAAATATCCCTATCTCCCAATAATAAAGAATCATTTTTAAAATTCCTGGATCCAGACAGTGATCTAGATCATTTCCAAAATATAATCATTTGTTACTCGTCCCATTTTGGACATTTCCTGAAAATTTCATCAAAATCCGTCCATAACTTTTTCAGTTATGTTGCTAACCAACCAAACAAACAAACAAACAAACCCTGGCAAAAACATAACCTCCTTGGCAGAGGTAACAATTCATTTGGGAACTGCCACAAAAGTAGCGCTGGGTCTTTAAGGGTTAAAACATGTGATTAGACCCAAAATGGCACAGAGATCAGTGCCTTTCTGTCTGTCTTCCACTCTAAATGCTCAATATCAGATACTCTGATACGTTTACTAGGATAAGGTGGTTTCACATTACTGCAGTCTGGTGGGGTGATGTTCATGAACTCCTGCGCTACTCCTCCATCATCGATACATTTCAGGTCTTGACTCTCCATTTCATCTTGGAGCCTCAGTTTGATCCACATATTCTCGCAAGTACAATCCAGTGGGTTCCCAGACAGCTGGAGTCTGGAAAAGAAAAAACATCAACACACACTGTAAAAAAGGATTTGGGGGGTTGGTAAATACAAACTATGGACATCAGTTCCATTTTAATCAACAGTAAGAACTGCCAGTAAAACCTATTCTGACTGGTTCAGTTCTACAGACATTACCTACTACAGGGGTTGGACAAAATAATGGAAACACCTTCACCTCAAGATGATAATGCCCCAATCCATAGAATTGTTAAAGAATGGCATGAGGAACATTCTAATGAAGTTGAGCATCTCGTATGGCCGGCACAGTCCCCAGACCTCAACATTATTGAGCATTTATGGTCAGTTTTAGAGATTCAAGTAAGACGTCGATTTCCACCGCCATCGTCTCTAAAAGAGTTGGAGGGTATTCTAACTGAAGAATGGCTTAAAATTCCTTTGGAAACAATTCACAAGTTGTATGAATCAATACCTCGGAGAATTGAGGCTGTAATTGCCGCAAAAGGCGGACCTACACCATATTAAATTATATTTTGTTGATTTTTTAAGGTGTTTCCATTATTTTGTCCAACCCCGTATTTGTTAACAGTAACAATTGTTACTTAAAATAATATAATAAAATCTACCCCATAATATTGTGACGTGTTGGAGGAGCAGCTGGGGGGAGTTTCCCAGCATGCATCAGGACAAACTAGTGTGGACAGTTTTGATGTGTTTGACAGTGTTCTGAGTTGATAAGAAGTGTTGTTCTTTTTGTACACAGCAGAGTTATGGTGTGTTTGACACTTTTTGTTCGTGTTTTTGTTGAATGAATATTTCTCTTGAGTTGCATATTCTTGCTCCATGAGCTCAGTTGCTCCTTTGTTCCATGACCCTCTGTAATGGCGTTTTAAACAGGGGTTGTTAAAATATAGTTCCAGAGTGAAGTGATCATTTCTGGTTCTTCACACATTTGCTAGGGTTAGAGGTTCAGTGCTGAATACTTCCTGTGTTTGTCAGTCTTTTAACTCTCAGGGGTCTGAACCTATTATGGCTGCTTTTGAGTATTTTTGATTTTGTAAAATTAGCCTTCTCTCAATAAGTAATGGGTCATTAGTAACACTGATGATTTATTAATTATACACTGTAAAAAAAAAAAAAAAATCTGTAATTTAATTTTAATTTAATGTAATTTTTAATTTGTAATTTAATTAGAATTTTCACTGTTCATTTTACAGATTTTTCCTGTATTTTAAAGATACAGGAAAATATCAATGAAATGACAAAACTAGACTGTGATTTTACATGTCAAATGTAAAATAACATGAAAAAACTGTAACTGTGAATAACCATAAAAGCTGAATTTTTTAAAAGATTTTTTTTCTTTTTCACAGAAAAAATACAATTCAATTCAATTGCAAATGTATCATAATTTCACAAATATTTCTTTTCTATTTATGAGATTAAACTGTTAATTTAAAGTTTGATACTGTAAAAAATAAATAAATAAAACGAAATAAAATTACTGACAATTAACCGTAAAAGAAGTATTTGTTCTGTAAGTTTAACAAGACTTATTTGTTAATTGACAAATATCTTGTGTAATTACAGGAGGTTTCACAACAAAAATGATGAATAAATGTGTTTTTGTGAACGTATAACATGTATAAGCACTGATAAACTGTCCAAATACAGTTTTTATCAGTGGATTGGACAACTGAGTCTCATTGAAAATTATTTATATATATATTTATTGGTAATTTGATTGTTTTAATACATGTAAATATTCTTTATTAAACATTAAAAAGTAAAAAAAAAAGCAAAATCTCATGTAAAGTTAGGGCAAAAAACTGTATTTTAATTATGGAAAATTACTGTATTTTAATGAGATGGTTATTTTCCGTTATTTAACAATATTTTTTCGGCACCCCTGCTGCCGGAATATTACTGCGTTTTTTTACGTTTTTTTTTGTTGTTTTTTTAACCGTGTAATTAAATAGATGAACATATATCTATTAATATTTAAGAGTTTATATTAGTAACTTTTTATGAGTAATTTGTTGTGTAATTGGTGGAGTTTACCTAATTTCTATTAGTGTATTATAGCTGTTAAATTTAGTTACATTTTATTCCAAATATGGGGTAAAATCTCCTCAACCAAAATGAATGCACTTTTTTACCTCACTTTTATTGAGTAGATTCCAAAGGTTTGTTTTTACAGTGCATGACAAAACTCACCGTCACGGAAAAAAAAGACTGATAATAATAACACGTACTCATGTCAGATACTTACGAATAGGTGTTCAGTAAGTTCTGAAATATTCTCCATGACAGCGTTGATATGTTATTATCTCTGAAATTTCTAAAAGGAAGAAAAAATACAACAATTAAAATCCATACATGGCTTCTGTTGTGAACTACAGTGAACATGTGAAACTTTTCATGAGGCTTCTTACACATATTGAAGTCTTGTATTGTTGAAAAATGCATCTAACGATATATTCGTCAACCTGGTCCTGGTCACTGTCCTGTTAAAGAGGGAAACATTAAACAGCTCTAACAGGCTCTATGACAGGATTATCCTTTGAGCCCACGTCAAAATGCAAAATATTGTACGTGTTGTGATACTTACAGGTTTCTGAGGTTTATGTAGTATCTCAAGCTGCTGTCGTTGATGTCGTAAAGTCTGTTCTGATTCGCGATGTATCTGTAAAACACACAAATGTCTATATGTCTCACACTTATAACACTTGCAATCACATTTCATCACTGAGAAAACTACACTGTAAGATTAGACTTCGTATTTACTACAATGCTTTAATTCCAATGTACTTAAACGATTTCAGTTTTATTCCATTACTATAAAATGTTCAGTATGTTCTACTAATTTGCAGACATAGTCGAAAGTACAAAAAGTTTCGGTTGAATGGAATTAAATCACTCAGTTTTAGTCATGACCACACCTTTTTATCTGTGCATTGCATTGTGGGTAGTGGGCATGTTGTTGTAAATGTGTTTTTCTTCTGTGCAGGGGTTCGACAGGGTTGTGGTGTTAGTGTTAATGTTGACTTAATGTGTGTATGTCAGTGTTTATTGGCCTTTTTGTGTTTGTTTTTGTATTTTTGTACAGCTGCACCATGAGTCAGAGCCAGAGGAAGAATAATCGCTTTTCTGTTCATCTCTATTTGTTCTTCTTCAACGTAAATCTTTGTACCTTACCAAATTTAAAGCACTTCCTGTACTGGCAAATTATACTTAGTTAACTTCCTACCTAACTTTCATCCACACTGCAATATATTAACCCTTTCATGCATAGTGGTCACTCCAGTGGACAGTTCCTCTACAGCTTTACTCTTGTATATTCATGGGTTTTGTTGTTTTAGTTCCATATCAACCAACACAGTGGACACTTATGCATCATCTCATAAACTGCAGTTCATACCATTATTGTAACTTTGCTGTTCTTGGTTGGTTCTTGAGTGAAAATCAATTGTTAGTATTTATTTTTTGCATATTATCTCCATGAAGTGAGTAATAACTAGTATTAGAATATGTTAAAATGTGAGAAAACATCAGATTAGCTGCATTAAACATGGTTTCATTTCACTGTTTTCATATCACTTTATGATATTGGGTTTTAAATACATGTTTCTTTGCTTCAAGAATAAAATTCATGGTGTAGCTGAGTGGACATTTTTGTAACTCCATGAAAAACAGGTTGATTTAAAAAAAAAAAAGTTCAATCACATTGGGTTTTTTTTCATGCCTAAAGAGGAATAAAAACACTCAGGAAAAAAAAAATCTTGATTAAGGTTCTCATAATTCATGCATGAAAGGGTTAAGTTGAATAATTATACAAAGCAATTTACAGTGCAAAACATTTTAATTTACATGTCACACTGTTATTGTTGTAATGTATTTATTTATTAAATGTTTGTGTCTGTAATTATTTAACCCTTTCATGCATGAATTATGAAAGCCTTAATCAAGATTTTCTTTTCTGGAGTGTGTTTATTCCTCTGTAGGCATGAAAAAAACAACCAACGGAATTGATTTTTTATGAACCTATTTTTCATGGAATTACAAAAATGTTCATTCAGCTGGACACCATGCGTTTAATTTTAGAAGCAAAGAAACATGTATTTACTGATATACTATGTGAAAACTATGAAATAAACACATTTTTAATGCTGCTAATTTGATGTTTTCTCACATTTTAACATACCTGCATGGAGATAATACGCAAAAAAAAAAAGAAAACAACAAACATGCAACTTTTGTTAAAAAAAAAACCAAACAAACAAAACAAAACTGTTTATTTCGGTCTAGTAACAATTAGCATTTTTTTTTACACTCAAACATGTTAGCGCAGATCAGGTTTATCTAGAACAGCAAAGTTACAGTAATGGTATGAATTACAGCGTATGGGATTGATGCACAAAAAAACAAATCCATAAATATACAAGAAAACACCTTTGATCAGCTGTCCACTGTAGTGACCACTATGCATGAAAGGGTTAACCTTGTTTTTACTTTTAGCTCCCTCACCCCCTACCCCTCAAGGAGCCATTGCTCTTTGATCAGGCTGCATTTGTAAATAAGAATCTGTTCTTAATTGCTTACCTGGGTAAATAAAAGTTAAATAAAATAAATAAAAATTAACTTGGAATCGAGTCCAATGAACTGATGATATTCAGTCTAATGATTATACAAAGCAATTGACATCGCAACAAGTGTTAAGTTAAATGAACTTGGCATTTAGTGTGTTCTACTTAAAATAGCAATTCCATTCAAATCAAGCATCTAAGTTTAATACACTCAAGTTTTCATTACTCATTACTTACATTTTTTAAGGCAACCGGTTTACTCAAATTTTTTAAGTGAACTCAATTTATCCGGTCTTACAGTGTGTAGGTGTGCAAGATATTAGATAATGTTCTGCACTTTAAATGAGCTGGTATTTAAACTGCAGAATGATCTGAAGAATAGAATAGAATAGAATAGAATAGAATAGAATAGAATAGAATAGAATAGAATAGAATAGAATAGAATAGAAACACAGGCAATTACAATTAAAATAAAGCATAAAAAAACATCAACAAAATGATGTCAGTTGTAAAACTACCAGTTTGCTGTACAGTCTGGACACTCACACAGTGTTTCAGCTCTTTATAATTGTCCACATTTAGCAGGTTAAAGATAAAAAAAAAACAAACACCTTATTAATCGTTTTCATCACCAGGGTTATTCTATGTACACGTCTACAAATTCTATATAAAACTTAACAGTGTGGCTGTAGTTGCCTCTAGTGTTACTATATGAGAATGTATTGTTGTTGTTGTTGTTGTTATTTTTGGCTGTAGTGACATCCTTTGTGTACATGTGGATCGTGGCCTACATTTAACCATAACACAAAATGAGAGGAAATAAAGGTGTCAGTGCTGCTTAGGCATCTTTAAATGTGACACAACATACACTCAGGAGAAAAATAGTCCAAATAGGTTCATACTGTCTACTAGAACTTATACAAATTTCCTTTTCTTATTTGTCAGACAGATGGAAAAAGAGTTACAAATAAGAAAAGGAAATCTGCAGGAGAAAAATAGTGTTGGAATATTTGACTGATATTATTTGTAAAAAGCTAAGAACTAAATTAATTTTACAAACAGATCTCAGTCTGATCACTGATCAGGGTATGACACAGCACCAGAAGTGGACAAATGTTATTTTATTCATACCAATAAAGAGCTTTTTTTTTTGAGTAGGGGCGTAAGAAAATATCGGTTCTGCAATATATCGCAATATTTCATTTCACAATACTGTACCGATATTAAAAAGTACTGTATTGATATTTTTAGGTATTTATTCAAATGCAGATATTGTGGAGGTTCATTTTTGTTTTTTGTTTTGTTTATATTTTATTTATTATTATTTAACACTCTTATGAAATAATGTTAGTTCCTTTGTTGGACTGAACTAAAATAATGTTCTGATGTTAGTTCTGAACTAATAGAATATGAACATTTGAACAGGATCTTAAACTGTAATGTCTGTAAAACAGAATTTCAGTTTGAACACAGGAACATTTTGTGATATAGCATTAGATCCTGTTGTGATCAAATAAAAATGGGTTTAGTATTTGTGCAGATTTCTGGTATAATCCAATTCTCCAAGGAAACAATCATTAAAAAAAGAAACAAACAAAAAATTGCTTTTTTAACAGTATCACGATATATCGTGATATATCGTATCGTGATCCTAGTATTGTGATTTGTGTCATATCACCAGATTTTTGCTGATACACAGCCCTACTCTTGAGTGTGTAATATTATCTAAAGTTTTGTTTAATTTGTAATCTGAATTACAACCCACTACGTATAGGTTAGTTATGAATATGTTTAGGTTGTAGGGTTAATACAGGACATTTCAGGAAAAAAAAAAAACCTAAGTGGGATTACGGCACATGTCAATATTTAGTCTGTGTTCTCTCATGGTGATACTGATCTGTTGTCTGTAACAACATTATTACAAAGTGCCCACTTTAAAATGCCCCTGAAGGCACTTGTGACTTCTTTTAGACCACAGGTGTCAAACATGCGGCCCGGGGGCCAAATCTGGCCCACCAAAGGGTCCAGTCCGGCCCTTGGGATGAATTTGTGAAATGAAAAAATTACACTGAAGATATTAACAATCCTTTTAGTTCAGGTTCCACATTCAGAACAATTCAGTCTAAAGTGGGCAGGATTCAGTCAAATACTATCATAATAACATAGAAATAATGACAACTCCAAATGTTTCTCTCTGTAAATGTAAATATTTTCATGTATTTACATTAAAACAAAGAATAATTTCACAAAAAATGTGAATAACCTGAACAAATATGAACAATCTGAAATGTCTTAAGAGAAGTAAGTACAATTTTAACAAGATTCTGTCTGTTATTAAATGTTTTGTGTGTTTGTAGATCCACTGTGATCTGTAAGTTATAATGTACATGTGTGAATGATAAACTGAGGCTGAATATTGTTAAAAAAAATTACACTTATTGTTTCAGTTTGTTCATGTTATTCACATCTTGTGAAAGGATAGTTTGTAGATGTAAACCTTTTCATAATGTAAATTTACTTTTTTCACTCTAAAGCATAGAGAAAAGTTTGGAGTTGACATTATTTATATATTATTATGTTATTATTTTACTGGTTCGGCCCACTGCAGATCAAATTTAGCTGAATGTGGAACTGAACTAAAATGAGTTTGACAGCCCTGTTTTAGACTATATGTTTGGATCTTCTCACATTAAGCCTGAGATCCAAACAACCACCGGTGACAGAAACCATCTACAGATCTAAACTGTTTAATACATGTTGATCCACTAATCCTATCAATACATGTAAATAATTGGTGTAAAATACAGTTTGTCATCTTTTCGTGGTCATCAGTTATGACCCATTTGGATGTTCAGAGGCTCCGTAGGAAACCATGGAAACACCGTCATCTTCTACAGCATCGATTCACCAGTAAAACCCATTTAGTTGGATCAATGACAGTGGATGGACACACTGGGTTTTACATTCAGTTAGCAATATCTTTGCTGAAAAAGTAACTTTTTCTTCATTTTTTCTCTGTTTTGATATCGTTCATTTTGAATTTACTCTGAGTTTTCATGAACATCTACATCACAGGGGTCAAACATACGGCCCAGGGGTCAAAACCAGCCCACCAGAGTGTCCAATCCAAATTACACTCAAGATATTAACAGTCAGACATTTTACTTTAGGGGTCATATAAAGCCCTACTTTAGTCTCAAGTGGGTCAGATCAGTAAAATACTGTCATAACAACCTACAAAATTATGACAACTCCAAAGTTTTCCTCTTTGTTTCAGTTTAAAAAGTGAAATTACATGAGAATGTGTAAATTTACAAACCAGCCTTTCTCAAAAAATATGAAAAACAGAAATTAAGTCAGAGAAGTAAGTGCAATTTTGCTGATAATCTGCCTGTTACTAAATGTTTTGTGTATTTGCAGATCCGTTGTCATTTGTAAGTTGTAATGTACATGTGCAAATGATAAGCAGAGGCATAATATTGTTAAATTTGCACTTAATTTTCTTGATAAATTTCAGTTTTTTCATGGTTGTTCATGGTTGTTCATGTTATTCACATTCATAGACGTAAACACTTCCAAAATGACATTTTCCTTTTTTCACTATAAAACACATTGAAAAGTTTGGAGTTGACATTATTTATATATTATTGTGTTATTATTTTACTGGTCCTACCCACTTCAGATCAAATTTAGCTGAATGTGGAACTGAACTATAATGAGTTTGACAGCCCTGTTTTAGACTATATTTGGATATTTTCACATTAAGCCTATATTCCACAGGTGTCAAACATGCGGCCCGGGGGCCAAATCTGGCCCGCCAAAGGGTCCAGTCCGGCCCTGGGGATGAATTTGTGAAATGCAAAAATTACACTAAGATATTAACAATCCTTTTAATTCAGGTTCCACATTCAGACCAATTCAATCTAAAGTGGGCAGGATTCAGTAAAATACTATCACAATAACATAGAAATACTCACAACTCCAAATGTTTGTCTCGTAAATATCAATATTTTTATGTATTTACACTAAAACAAAGTATAATTTTGCAAAAAATGTGAATAACTTGAAATGTCTTAAGAGAAGTAAGTACAACTTTAACAATATTTTGTCTGTTATTAACTGTTTTGTGTGTTTGTAGATCCACTGATGATCTGTAAGTTAAAATAAACATGTGGAAATCATAAACTGAAGCATAATATTGTTAAAATTGCACTTATTTTTTCAGTTTGTTCATGTTATTCACATCTTTTGAAAGGATAGTTTGTAGATGTAAACCTATTCATAATGTAAATTAACTTTTTTCACTCTAAAACAGAGAAAAGTTTGGAGTTGATATTATTCTGTTATTATTTTACTGGTTCGGCCCACTGCAGATCAAATTTAGCTGAACGTGGAACTGAACTAAAATGAGTCTGACACCCCTGTTTTAGACTATGTTGTGAAATTACCCTAAGATATTAACAATCCTTTTATTTCAGGTTCCACATTCAGACTTTCAGATTCAATCTAAAGTGGGCAGGACCAGTAAAATACTATCATAATAACATAGAAATAATGACCAATTCAAAAGTTTGTCTTTGTAAATGTAAATATTTTCATGTATTTACACTAAAACAAAGTATAATTTTGCAAAAAATATGAACCACCATGAAATGTCTTAAGAGAAGTAAGTACAATTTTAACAAGATTCAGTCTGTTACTCAATGTTTTGTGTATTCGTAGATCCACTGTGATCTGTAAGTTATAATGTGCATGTGGAAATGACAAACTGAGGCAGAATATTGTTAAAATTAATCTTATTTTTTCAGGTTGTTCATGTTATTCACATCTTTTGAAAGGATAGTTGGTAGATGTAAACCTGTTCATAATGTAAATTAACTTTTTTCACTCTAAAACATGGAGAAAAGTTTGGGGTTGACATTATTTATAGATAATTATATTATTATTTTACTGGTCCGGCCCACTACAGATCAAATTTGGCTGAATGTGGAACTGAACTAAAATGAGTTTGACAGCCCTGCTTTAGATTATATGTTTGGATCTCTTCACATGAAGTCAGTACTTTAAATTGAATGTACAATATCCTGCTAACTACGTCCCAGTACTTTTAATTTTAATTCAAATGTGCAATAACTTGTTGTTACCTCTCAGTACTCTTATTATTATTACACTGGTCTACAATTTTTTTTTAGAAATGATTTGTTTCAGAGATTAAATGTGCTAAATGTTAAAAATTGTAATAAGATTAATTGGAAAATAAATGACAGAAGTGCCAGTTTGCTGATGTTTTCAAGGTATATGATTAAGTGTTATTCCACATATATATTGGTTTATGTACATTTATATAATAGTTTTATAAATCTTCCACTAAATAGAACCTGTAAAGTGAATGTATTCTAATGTGCAGACAGTGTTTTGAAGTAGATCTTGTAGCTCTGAGACAAATATTCCTTTTGAGTCAAACCCATTCTCTCGTTAATTCTTGAATTTCACATTTTGACCCAAGGCTGTATCTTGGAAAGTTCAGCCAACCAGCATTTTTGACTTGATTTTTCTTTATCAGTGACTCTCATGTGGTAAAATTTCATTACTTTTATTCTGGAAGCATTTTCCTTGTAGACCAGTGTTATTATTATTCCTCTTGTTTATAATAGTCTATTTTACAAATGTGTATTTGTGCTTGTATGTGCAATAACTGTTTTTTTATATGTTTTTTAGCTGTGTTTATGTTTTGTATCTGTCTTTTTTTTGGGTCATATCTTTACCTTTTTTCTAACTCCTTTTCTGACTCAGGGAATTCCAATGTACCCACACTGCTCTGTATGTGTGCAAATGGCAAATAAAGTCTATTCTATATATATGCAATAACAGAAAACGCCCAGTAAACTCCACTCCATCCACCCTTTTGGTCAATGTGACTCTTACACTTCCAGCCTGGTCTGCTTCTGGAAAACTCAGCCCAGTCTCCCCTCATCTCCTCCGGGTACCACTTGTCCACATTTGCGCTTTGGCAGGTATACCCTTCCACAGACACGGGCCTACACAGACACTGACGCAGATAGGACTACATTTCCGTGGGCAGCCTCTCGCCTACCGGTGTCTATACAAACCAATGTGGTCTCGTGTGTAATGTGGCACGACGTGGTTGATTTTGGAAAATATTCAGGACTATTTATTCCTCCACCTCCACCCCAAAAAGCACCAATAAACACCTTATATGGATTATGGATGGGCCTGTACATTTGTACTCCATCACTACATCTGGAGGTGTTTTGGAAGAAGAAGAAGAAAAAAAAAAACACCGACTAATCCAAATAAACCTGACGCGCACTCGCTCCACCATTACGCACACACGCGCCCCAGACACATACACATCATCGGTGACACGCGCAGCAGCCCCAGCCTCCAAGACACATACACATTGGATCTGATCTGAGAACATCACTGTTTATCACATTAAAATCCCATATTTTTACGCGTTGACATCAAGCGTCAAAGTCAGATTTCTCATTGATCTGTCATCCGGCCTGCTGCTTTTCCACTCTAACGACAACCTACTGTTATTTCAGATCATCCTATCCCTTCGGTATTATTACAACCTATACAATCGGAGGTATGGTGTTTTTTTTTTTTTTTTAATATATATAACGCATTGCATCCAAATAGGATAACTTAATTAATACGCTTTTTTTTTCTTCCATCCACTCACATTTCGGTGATGTTTTCCATGTCATCTAACGTGAGCACAGGGAAATCCTCGATCCCCGGTACCGAATCAATACAAACAATCCTTGAGATGCTGCAAGTGCAGGATTTGGGGCAGGCATCGCTAAATCTCCACAGCCCCATCAAAACCAAAAACAATCCAAGACGAGCCATGCCATATTCCCCCGCGCTGGAGTCCATCGCAGGTCCAAGGTCCAGGTTCTCCTCCCTCGCCGCCTTTATCTGGCCAAGTTAATCCTTTCGACTCCGCAGGAATAAAAAAAAAAAAAAAAAAAAAAAAAAAAAAAAAAAAAAAAAAAAAGAGAGAGAGAGAGTACGCGCCGTCAGGAATGCGCAGAGCCCACGGTTTTCCGCAGAGCTGCTATCACACTACTGCATATCGATGACGTGAAGCAAAGGTGTCAAGTGGTCCGTCCTGGTCCTGGTCCTGGTGCTTCTTCTTCTGTCTCACTCCTCTATGTGTCAGACACAGACTGTTCGCCTCTTGCCTTATAGAACAAATATGATGTGTACCAGATGTGGACGGATCAATAGGCAGAGCCCCCCCCACCCACCACCACCAGCACCAATACCAGCAGCACCAGCAGCACCAGCACCAGCACCTGTGATTTTTTATTTATATATTTATTTTTTTTCTCCACAGTGTGTGTGTGTGTGTGTGTGTTGATGGGGATGAAAATATGAGGAGACCGCACAGTGGAGTAAAAGGATGCCTGGTGATGCTGCGCGTGCAGGGACGCAGCAGGAGGAAGCCTATACCTGCATCCGACTATCGATTATCACCGAGGACAGAGCGCGTGCATCTCCAGTCTCCCCCAGACCAGACCAGACCAGACCAGACCAACAACACTGGGACTGGGTTATACAGCACAGACGCTTTACTATATGCGTCCATGGAGCTGTATTCCTATCAGGGTTGTATTTATCGGAATTTGTTGGAGTCTGTGTAGTCAGTGGATCCTGCAGTCAGTCTGACACCATATGCATCCATGCAGCTGGGGGGGGGGGGGGGGGGGGGGGGAGCTCCGATGTGTCCCCAACAGCAGCAGCAGCAACAATATGGATGGAAACTATGTTGTTGTGTGCATCAGAGACATGCAGCGCCTTCTCCAGTCCACATGCACCAGGACTGTTTGTATGGCTGCTTATTAGGCCTATAGTGTGTGACGTATACGGCTGACGCACAAGACTGGGTGCATCTCTGAAAAATAATTACCTATACTATGTCTGCAAGCTTCAAATGGGTCTGACTCCAAACACTGATAGGAGAGTGATACACAAGCAACAACTGGGAAGATGTTGGGTTTTTTTTTTTTTTTTTTTAATTCCTTATCAAAAAGGTGCATTTTCCCCTGAATGTTTAATGGTTTTTTTGTTTGAGATTATCACAGAAAAATGTGCAAACAGAACATTTCCTAAAAACCTCAAAACTTGTGAAGCATACTTAGATGACTGTGGTTAAAGTACATAAACAATATACAGAGTCCAAACTGATAATAATAATAATAATGATAATAATAATATATTATTATTATTATTATTATTATTATATGTCCCAACTCATTCCCTTAGTTCCAATGTTGCCTCTAATACTTTTATCATAAATAGAGGAAACAAAATCAGCTTTTTCCCTCCATCCTGAATTAACCTGCTAAGACTCACTGTCCACATTTGTGGACAAGAGTTTCACAACTTTATACAAAAAAAAGAAAGAAAGAAAGAAAGAAAGAAAAGAAAAGAAAACTGTCTACCACAAAGGACATTCCATAAAAATTTTAAAAACTGCATCTGAAAAAATGTTGCATCATGATGTTTCCAATATAGGCACTTATTTAATTAAAAAAAAAAAAAAAAAAAAAAATGCTTGTACTTTCCTGACATTTACTGGGTCTTAGGAGGTTAAGGAACTGGAAAATGAATGTTTAATGTTTTTTCAGTTTGAGAATATCATAGAAAAATGTGCATTTATACGGAACATCTCCTAAAAACCTCAAAACTTCTGAAGAATACTTTAATGAGTGTAGTTAAAATATGTAAAACAATATACAGAGTCCAAATTATTATTATTATTATTATTATATGTCACAACTCATTCTCTTATTTCCAACATTGTCTCTAACACTTTTATCATAAATAGAGGAAATAAAATTAGCTTTTTCAGTCCATCCTGAGTTAAGGAACTGGAAATATGTTGGAGTTTTATCTCTTACCAAAAAGGAGAATTTTCCCCTGACTGTTTAATGTTTTTTAGTTTGAGATTATCACAGAAAAATATGCATTTGGTCAGAACATTTCCTAAAAACCTCAAAACTTGTTAAGCATACTTTAATGAGTGTGGTTAAAGTACTTAAACAACATACAAAGTCCAAATTAATAATAATTATTATTATTACTATGTCTCAACTCATTCCTTTAGTTCCAACGTTGCCTCTAATACTTTTATCATAAATAGAGGAAATAAGATGAGCTTTTCCCTTCATCCTGAATTAAGGAACTGGAAAAATGTTGTTTTTTATCCCCTTACCAAATATGAGCATTTTCCCCTGAAGGCTTAATGTTTTTTTAGTTTGAGATTATCACAGAAAAATGTGCATTTATACAGAACATTTCCTAAAAACCTCAAAACTTGTGAAGCATACTTTAGGTTAAAGTACGTAAACAATATACAGAGTCCAAATTAATAATAAAATAATTATTATTATATGTAAGAAGCATTTTCCCCTGAATGTTTAACTGAAAGTGTTCTATGTGCACTCTTCTCTTTTACTTTATTTTAATTGATTATTAATTATGTTTTATTGATTATGTACTAAATGTAATTGTGTCTTTAACTTGTCTCTTTTCCATTTTTGTAAAGCACTGTGAATTGCCCTGTGTATGAACTGCTCTATACTAATAAATCTGCCTTGCCTAATGTTTTTTATTTTGAGATTATCACAGAAAAATGTATGTGTATATGTTTTGGTTGCATTTACACAAAACATTTCCTGAAAACCTAAAAACTTGTGAAGCATACATTAATGAGTGTGGTTAAAGTACATAAACAATACAGAGTCCAAATTATTATTATTATTATTATTATTATTATTATTACTATTACTATGTCAAAACTCAGTCCCTTAGTGCCAAAGTTGCCTTTAATACTTTTATCATAAAATGAGGATAGAAAATTAGCTTTTCTCCCCCATCTTGAATGAAGGAACTGGAAAAATTTAGTGTTTTTTTTCCCTTACCAAAAAGTAACATTTTCCCCTGAATGTTTAATGTATTTTAGTCTGAGATTATCACAGAAAAGTCTGTATGTATATGTTTTGATTGCATTTATACAGAAAATTTTCTGAAAACCTCAAAACTTGAGAAACATACTTTGATGAGAGTGTTTAAAACATGTAAACTATATTCAGGGTCCAAATTACTACTACTACTACTAATAACTCATTCCCTTAGTTCCAAAGTTGGCTCTTATACTTTTATAATAAAATGAGGAGATAAAATTAGCCTGATTTAAGATGCAGTCCAACATACATCACCTCCGACATGATTCAATAAATTTTGTTTACCTGTGGGTTCCTAAATTTCCCCCGTAATGAGGAGGCATACACAGCTAGGACACATGATCTATGACACAATCTGGATGGTTAGTGTTGCTATGGTGACTTGCTTTTTACAAATAGCACGGAAAATGTCAAGTGTTGCTATGGTTGCAGATGAAAATATGCACGCAGGATTTTTTTTTTTTATTTTTTTATGAGAAACAAGAACTGAATTGTATTTGTCTCCATGGTAACCTTAGACTATGGGAGAGTGAAGAGAGCTCTTGTCTGTATCTGAAAGCATAACAACACTTGTCGTGGTGGAGGAAATTCACAAGTAAAGACACGAGACAAAGGCTTACGAATCTGGAAATCTCATTTTGATAGGACAGGGAAAGATTATAAAGACAATCTGATGTGTGGTCACCAGCACGTTCATCATAACAAAGAGGATTCAGAACAGGATACACCTGGTGATGAGATCGATAAGAGTCTGATATAGACTTGGTTCTCCAGCCCAGGAGAAGGTCAGTTTAGGACACTAAACTCAGGTCAATTCAGGCCATGAAATTAGGTGATTTTGGGACAGTTTAAACCCAAAATTAACTTTTAACCCCTCTGTGGGCAACTTTTACCCACAGTCACCCATCAGTGGAAGAAAAGCTGGATCACTTCACTTCAGTCCAGGACAAAGTTCCCTATCAACCCCCAGAAACACATGTTGTATTTTATAGGTAGTCCAGCCGTAAGACTAGTATTGACCGTCAAAAACATCTGAATATTGAAATAATCAACGGCATTAGCTTTAGCGGCATAGTTATACATGACATTAATGTTAATTTACACTTTTAAACAGCTTTTTTTAATAGTATGCACACAGCATGTTTATGTAACAGGGCAGTTTTTATATCACATGGCACTTTTGACAAATTGAGATTGCATATTTGACAACTTTATTTATCTTTTATACTATGTTTGAGAGTCGTGCAATGAAATTTTGTTCAAGTGCACTGTTATTTTGCATCTATCTATCTATCTATCTATCTATCTATCTATCTATCTATCTATCTATCTATCTATCTATCTATCTATCTATCTATCTATCTATCTATCTATCTATCTATCTATCTATCTATCTATCTATCTATCTATCTATCCATCCATCCATCCATCCATCCATCCATCCATCCATCCATCCATCCATCCATCCATCCATCCATCCAGGTCATGAGTCATGGTATAAGGCAGGGGTCAGCAACCCTGGTCCTCTAGAGCCACTATCCTGCATGTTTTAGATGTTTCCCTCTTCCAGCACACCTGATGGTCGTTATCAGTCTTCTACAGAGCTTGATGATTGGCTTATCATCGGAATCAGGTATGTTGGAAGAGGGATACATCTAAAACATGCAGGTTAGTGGCTCTCTAGGACCAGGGTTGCTGACCCCTGGTATGAGGCTTTATAGTTGAATTACATATCTTCAGTGGGGTCACTGTCAAACATCCACTTGTATGAACACAGGTCCATAAGTATTCCCACAAGTCCTTGTCCTGTTAGTGTTCTCAAATCAGTTAATAGCTTGGCCCAGGCATTGTTGATTATGAAATATAGGTGCCAGTTTCCTCACTCCATTGACTTCAAGACACAGTTCACAACTTATCTGATCCCATAGTTTTATTGTTCATGTCGTCCACGTGGCCATGAATGGGACACAAGTCCAGTTGTTCAATCACCATCTGTACCAGCTGAGCCTTTGCATCACATGCTACGTTCAGACTGCAGGCAAATGCGGTCCAAATATGATTTTTTTTGCCCTTATGCGACCTGTATCCGATCTGTTAAGACAGTTTGAAAAGCACAAGTCTGATTTTTTCAAATTCGACCCAGGCCAATTTCATATGTGGTCCTAAATCTGACACACATCTGATATTTTGTCATGCGACTTCAGTCTGAATGGCCAGGTCACCTTTATCCGACCTTTATGCCATTGAAATGCGACACAATTCTGCGTCCCAAGAATGTTACTTACATAAACACAGTGTGTGCCTACGTGATTACGTTTTACATCAGGACCTCTTTTGCACATGCAGGTCACTTCCTGTTGGCATTCAGCTCATATTCAAAACTGATTGAAGTCGCATTTAATGTGTAATACAGTGTTTTTCAAAATTGGGGTCGGGACCCTACGTGGAGTCGCCTGGAATTCATATGGGGTCGCCTGAAATTACTAGCAATTGAATAAAAAATAAAAACTTACTAACAAAATATGTATCGTGAGTTGAGAGACAATCCCAATCCATAACAGACATGACAAACTGTGGTTGTGAAACTGCAGCACTGTGGTTCTGTTTATCTGTCAAATGTTCATTGTGGTCAGTTTCAGATGCTGCAGCTCTTTCATAATTCATAGTTTGAGTTCTTGTTTGTTCAGTATTAATTGTCAGCCTTGTAAATCACAGCTGGACTGACTGTACATATCCTGGCCAAGGAAAATCCAATTCTCCCTTTGCGCAGTAATCTACACCTGGATTTACTGCCTCTGCCCATAATAATATACATTATATAGACTAAATGTCAACCAAAATTAACATTTATTTGTGACATAGTATAGCAAACTGTTACATGATCAAAAACAGATTAGTTTTAGCAACAAAAAAAAGTCTCAGTTTTGAATGTCTGGGGTCGCCAGAAATTTGTGATGTTAAAATGAGGTCACGAGCCAAAAATGTTGGGAACCACTGCATTAGACCTACCGAAATGAGGTTTGTGAATTGTTCATTTAATGCCATCTAGTGGTGAGAAAGTTGTAAGTAGTAGTACTAGTAGTAGTAACTAAGCCCCACCCACAAATGGGATTTTTAGTCAATGGGACATTAACTCAAATCCAGTGGATGCCTCCCCCTGGCCAACAAAAAAAAAAAAAAAAAAAAAAAAAATGGAATTAGATGAAGTCTAATTCTGCTGTGTACAAAGTGATTGGGTGTTGACATAGTGGAACCCTTTAATTTAAATTTTTGTTTTTATTTATTTATTTATTTATTTATTTGTGGCATCTTATACCTCTGTTATATGTCTCAGTATTTGTCTTACTTTTTGTGTTTGAAAGACTGAATATGAATAAAAATACACTGATCAAAAAAAAAAAAAAAAAGATGAAATCTAAATCAACTAGTGTGGGAATATGCCGGATGACAGCCACGATGACAACCTACCCATAAAAGGCTCACTGTAAGGTAGTGAAAACACAATAATTCTCGTTATTATTCATTATTATATATATTATACTCCATTTCTACAAATTTACCTCATAAATCCAAGGGACTAGACTACGGATGCTCCGATACCGATACGAGTATCGGCATCAGCTCCGATACTCAGCGTGTGTACTCATACTCGTAAAAGATATCCAATACAAATGCACCGATACCACTTACAGCTGTGTGACATTCACAGTTCAGTGCAGCAGATACGAGGAGGAGGAATAATGTGTGTGGAGTGTGAAGAGTGTGGAGATTTTTCAAAATAAATGACGGTGATAAAAGTAACGCTGACTGCAAGTAACGTTCCAGACACAGACAGATACGGACGCAGCGTTCTGTCCGTCCTCTGTGTACATTCCATCTGTTTACCAGGTGCTCGCGGATGCGTAAATAGAATGAGAATACCAGCGGGAGTACAGAGTGGTGCGCCAAAAGTAGTGAAAACCAAACTTCTGGCTCATTTCTCTTTTCTCTTCCTGCTGAAGCTAAACTTTTAAACCTTACCAGTGAAAACGCTGCAATATTAGGATCACATTAGTGTTACCTCTGTTGTCTCCATGTTTATTATTACTGACTTTTTATTTCTTCTTCCCAAAAAACTTTCCTCTTCTTCGTGGTATTTGTCCAGTATGGTTAATTCAGAGCAGCGCCCCCTGGTGGATTAATTGACAAACGCTCATTCCAACACATTAAATGTCAGTAGGCCCTTTCCCACCGCAGGAACTTTTGCAGGAACTTTCTGTATTACCCTGAACTTTCAAAGTTCCTGGTGCGTTTCCACCGAAAATTACCCTGGTAACTGACCCTCCCCCGGCCCCGAATTTACCCCAAAGAAGTTCCTGGTAGAGAGGTAGTACTTTCCAGATTACCAGGAACTTTAAGGGGCGGAGCTGTGTTTTGGAGAAGGCTGAGTGGTGGACTGACTGGCAGCATTTCCGCATTCTGTTCACCGCCAATATTTAACTCATTTAATTTCCACAAGCTTTGCATTTTGATAATTCGGAAAATGGACCAAAAGAGAAGCTACAACAAGTGGACGGACGACGAGGAAATTCAGACGGACTTTGAATCGCCGACACGAAACGAGTGAGTAAAAGCTGTCGGAGCCAAATATAAGACACAAGCGTAAAGAAATACAAGAAAAGAAGAAGAAATGTATGTAGGATTAAAAGAAACTAATGGACCACAACGATCGCAGTGGATCCGACTGTCAAACAAACCAATGGTATGTATATGACAGAAATATTCACTGTTTAGTTGGTTCACTGCTGTGACAGTAGTCAGCAGCATCAGCTGTTTAGTCCAAAGTGACTTTCTTCTTCTTCTTCTCATTAAACTTTCCTCTTCTTCGTGGTATTTGTCCAGTATGTTTAATTCAGAGCGGCGCCCCCTGTTGGATTAATTGAGAAACGCTCATTCCAACACATTAAATGTCAGTAGCAGCACTTTGTTCCAGTCAGACTAATGACAACGACAATAAAGCACATTTACAAAAGGAACTAAGAACTGGAATGGGATTATTAAGTACTCATATCGGTACTCGGTATCGGCAAGTACTCAAATGTAAGTACTCGTACTTGTACTCGGTCTGGAAAAAAGTGGTATCGGTGCATCCCTAGACTGGACCATCAATGAGGAAGATGGAGACTGAATTAAAGGGAAAGAGGAGTAAATATTCATATGTTTAAATTTACATTCAACAGGAGGTCATAAAGAGAACTCGAAACAATCTGTGCTAAATGGGTAAATAGATATAGATAGAATTTACGCAGATGTTGAATATATAAACGTTAGTAAATGCCACTTTACCTCCATTTGAGCTCTGTCTGCCTACGAGTCCTGTCAAAGGACAAAAATCCCTCTCAATTTACAGGATGAGTTTGATAAGTTGTTCTCTGTTTCCCTGCGGGTGCTTTGGCGCTGCACGGTAAAGGTAATGCGTCTTAACCCCGCCCGCCCGTGCTGACTTTAGACACATATGAAGCACATCAGCCGGTCAGGTTCGACGAATCGAGCTCATCCAGTGTCGTCGTCCTCCTCCTCCTCCTCCTCCTCCTCCTCACTCCGAGCCGAAAAACGTGCAAACGTTTCAGGGGAGGAAACCGTGGTGGACCGCAGTGTATGTGGTTTTGCTGCAGGTTGGTTTTATTTCAGTGTTCTGTTGTGACAGTTTCGGATACTGTGCTCAGTTATGTAATGTGTGTGTGTTAACTGTAATTCATGTACGTTAGATTTTTTTCCGCCGGTTGCAGACACACAAACGACTGTGCTTGTGTTATTTGTCGCTGCTGCTGAATGTTGTATGGTCGCAACGTGTACACAAGCTGGTAGACACGCCTCGCAAAAACACACACGGGAGGCTACTGCCTGGCTAGCTTAGCACACCTGCTAGCCTAGCAAAGTCATGACAACTTAGCTTCAAATTGAAGAAGCTAGCTAACTTCTGTGTTCCTCCAGACTGGAAGTGCTTTTTTCATTCGACACGAAAAAACAAAAATCCGTTTATTCCATTCACGTATTGCATCCACGAGCTGTTGAGGTTTTATTTTGAGCTAACACTCAATATGATGGATACTGTATGAAGTTGAAGTGCGTGACGAGCTTCTCCTCCCATGTAGATAAAGAGTATGTTGTGTTTTCTGGAGCCTTAATCCAAGCATGAGATGTCACTGGCTGCTCTTGGACACATGGGAGTTAAAATAGGTGCTGCTAATTCCTAAGATATGTAGGCGTTGACCACCATCTTCCTTGTATGTTACCGGGGCCTCATTTCAGGAGCGATGCATTTTGCAGTGATCAATGAGCAGCAGTGCAGGACCTCTGCTCAAAGGCTGGATGAACACAGGCTGATGTGTGACAGCTATGACAGGAGCCAATCATGAACATGACATGCATGCATATGAACCCTGGCAGTTTGATCCAGACTGTCTTTGCATGTACTGTGTCTGCTGTGTGACCTGCTTGACTGTGTTATGGCCTGTGTCTTCAGCAGATCCAAGGAGAGGAGCCTGTTTGCATCTCACTGCAGGTGTTAGACAATGGAGGTGAAAATCGATCAGCAGGACGAAGATATCTCATTCAGCAACAGTGACACTAACGGTGAGATGAAGAGTGGTCCTGGCACTTGACGATAACTTTTGTTAAGGGCTAGTGATTTGGGTTTGAAGATTCAGTGTTTTGTCTTTTTTTCCTTCCCGGACTCATGTATGATTATTAGTAATCAATTAGACTGATAACTGATATTGGGAGCTGAGACACATTTGCAGTAAATACTTTTATTGTTTTGTGTGATTGCACTTTAAGGTTAGCTTTTAATCTCATTGTACTGCTGTGCAATGACATAAATAAATTCTGACTCTGAAGAGGAAATTCTAGACTAATTTCCACAAAAACAACCTTGTTGAAATCAAATAAAGAACGGAATGTGCAATATGACAATATTCATGGTGTGTGTATTGTTTTATAGTAAATGTATTTTATGTATCCTCCTGAGACCCAGGAAAGTAAAACTTGTGGCTTTTTTTTTTTACACCGAATAAGTATCTTGATTGGAAAAAGTATGATGCAACAGTTTTTTCAGATACTTTTTTTTTTTTTTTTTTACTATTAGAGCTGTGAAACTCTTGTCTCCTACAGAGGACAAAATTGCATTGGTGGGTCTCAGCAGGATATTGTGTCTCAAATCACACTCTTTGTCACCTTTTTTTTTTTTTTTTTCGTTTGGACATTTTGTAATCTTCTAAGTGTCATAATGAAAACCACACAAATAAAGATGGAGGAGATTGAACTGTAGGGCTACAACTAATGATTATTTTCAGTTACAATCAGTCTGTCAGTTACAGATCAATTTACCAGTTGTTGGGTCTATAAAATGTTGGGAAGTTGTTTAAAAAAAAAGTGTTCCGTAAAGCCCAACATAATGTTCTTGAATGTTTTTTTTAGTCACAACCCAAATATTTTTGGTTTACTGTCACAGATGGAAAGAAACTAGAAAATACTCACTTTAAGAAGAGGGAATCTCAAAATGTGGACCTTTTTTTTTACTTAAAAGAAAAAATAAAATAAAATTTCAAACTAGCATGTTGACCCATGGGGAACCATGGGTTTTAGATCCTCTGATACAGTTCATTCCTTTACTTTCTTGGTAAATTCTACTGGCATTTTCAGTTGAATAACCTCTCAGTTGGCATGTCTGTTTCTTTTGACACCATGGCAACATGGCCCCATTGTTTGTATGTTGCTAGGTAACCCACGTCAATGATGATTATATAATTCTGGGCATAGCAATGTGATCGTAAGGCTACTGTATTCCAGAATTACTAATATCTCCCAAAATATTGGTCCTATCATCTTGCTGTTTTCGCTATTCTGTTCATTAACCAAAAATACATAAATATGCCAAACTGTAGCAGTCACACACACACACACAGAGTCCACTCCCCTTTTATAATACAGATTATCAAGTACCAAAATGGTGACTGATTAATTTAGTAGCCAACAAGTAATCAGTTAATCTATTAGATGTTGTAGCACTAGTGAACAGAAGGTAAACGCTTGGAAGTTCTGAAAGCAGAATGTAGCCAAATGTGATGAAATACGGTTTATTTATTTTAAAGCAGGAATCCCAAAAATGTTTAGTATTGGATCTGTAATCCATCGACCCCTCTTCAGGACCATACTATAAACAACATGAATTGACATATCCACGGAAAATGTACCAAGACTTCTATATCCTGAAACTGAAGGTGATGCTTAGTTCAATCAAAGGAGAAAAATAGATTTTGGCCGGCACTGCGTAGCATGTGGACATGTCAGATGGTGGAGGGATTCTCCTCTCCAAGATACTGCTGTTCTGGGGTCCCTGAGCAGATCCGCCTGTGTTTTAATCCAGGAAGGGTACATCTTTGGTGGTGCTGGGTCCATTCCAAATACAGTTGGCTACTGTATGAAGCCTGTATTTGAGGGGGAGCATACTGTAAACCTGGAACTCACTGTGGATTTACAGTATATTACATTTGTTAACTCTTCGATCACTGTGTTGGTTAAAGATAAATTTGGTTCTTTTGGTATGCTCTGGTAAACATATATTTATAACGGATAATAAATAATGAAACCACTTTGTCTAATTCTTGTATGTAATGTATAGGGATAATATACAGTGGGTCAGTAAATAGAAAGTGATTAAAGTCATGCATCATCCTTTTGCTTTTGTAATGATAGGCACACTGGACATTATCTGGCAAAAATATGTGAATTTTCTTATTCAATATGTATTTTTTTGTTTCTGGGGAAAAAAAGGTTAATTCTAAGGTTGTTACTGAGCATTGTGGTACAAAAGACTAATATGGTTATTTAAGACGACCATCACTGACAAATTAGAACTGACTATTCAGCAAAACTAATATGTATAAATGTATATATTTCATAGAAGAATATTGCAAATGTTTGTCACTAGGAAAGAAAATAATTATTTTGGAAAAAGAAAGATGTATTTTTGCTATTACCGTATTGGGAAGTTGTTATTTAGAGCTTCAGAATTCTCTGGTAGGTTTGTTGTCATTTGTTACCTTCTGCAGCATGATTTAGAGTTCGACCTTTGACCTGAAATATCTTCTCTCTCAGGTAAACGTCCAGCTGAAGACATGGACGAGGAGCAGGCCTTTAAACGTTCACGCAACACAGACGAGATGGTGGAGCTGCGCGTTCTGCTTCAAAGCAAAGTAAAGCTTCTTTGATACAGTGGACGTTCAGTTCAGTTCAGCTTTATAGCCCAGATTAGATTTGTTTGGCTGTTCGCATATTTTTTTAATGTGGCGTGAAAGGGTCATGGCCCGTGGTTTGACGTTAATGTAACATGCTGTTTGACTGAAGTAAGCCGAGATCAGTCACATCAGTGTTCACAGTTTCAGTCATAAGTTGAGGTACACCGGAAACATTTGTGCTCCCGAGGAGTATGAGTAAGAGACATATTTTATTATAACTAGTTCCGATACACAATTATGACAAATGCTGCATTAATTCTTATCTGACCCTTCTGGCTGAGGTCACGGTGTCAAAAATCAGATCTTCTGTTTCTGATAAAGGACCACAACTAGAACAGTATCAGGTCTGATTCTGTGTGATTTGTGCTGTTCACACTGTCATCAAAAAACAGATCTGAGTCTCACATCTGTATGTCTCATCTCATCACTTTAAACTGCACTGTATCTGCATACTGTGAATTTTTTTTTACATATTAAGAAGTAATTAAATTGTTTTTTGTTTTGTTTGCTAGGGGTGTAACGGTACAGAAAAAATTCGGTTTGATAAATTTTTGGTACATTTTCGGGACGGTGAAGGAGACCAGTGAATGGGGGGGGGGTGTGCTCCTTAACTACCTGTGGGGCATTTCTACAAAATATTGTTCAGTCATTTGTGCATTAACGGACACCCTACATGTTATGTATTTTTGAATGTTCAATATTAATTTATGGCAAACACTATAATTTACCGAGTGTTTGTGAACGCCTCACAGTACTCCCTGAGGTGCTGTGAATGTGACCTCATAGTAACACCACAGCAGAGGCACGGTGACGGAGAAGAGGAGCAGGTTCACTTGATTTTGCCAACTTGAGTTAAACAAAAACAAAACAAAATAACAAAAAAAACTTTTTGCTATAACGGAACCCATGGACTCTTTTGTGCCACAAAACTGCAACAAACCGAAAGCCGAAAGTGAAACTTAACATGCTTTGAATGTGTGACTTGGGTTCTGTGCCTCTGTTATACTCTCTATTGTCATGTTTTGTTTTGTTTTTATGCAGTGGTGCTCAGAATTCACCGCTGCTGAATAGGGCTGTGTATTGGCAAGAATCTGGCGTTACAATACAAATCACAATACTAGGATCGTGATACAATATATCACGATATATCATGATACTGTTAAAAAGGCAATTTTTTGTTTGTTTCTTTTTTTTTAAGTTTCTTTTTTTTTCATTTTTTAAGAATTGAATTACACCAGACATATGTGCAAATACTAAACACATTTTTACTTTGATCAGAACAAGATCTAATGCTATATCACAAAATTTTTCTAGTTCTCCTAGTTTCCAAAGAAACTAACATCTGCCTCTCTCAGACAGTAAAAAGTGCTTTTAGGATGCTTCAAATAACCATTATTCAATAAAACAGTGTTAAACTAGAAAAGCACTCGGAGAGCACAGACCTCCGCCAAGGCAGATCAGTGCCCCCCCCATCACCACCAAAATTGAATCATTTGTTCCTTGTGCCAGTATCAACATTTCCTGAAATTTTCATCCAAATCCATATCCAAACCATAACTTTTTGAGTTATCTTGCACACAGACAGACAGACAGACAAATAAACCAACACCGTCAAAAACATAACCTCCTTGGTGGAGGTAATGATAATAGATAAGATATAAATAATAAAGAAAAACTAAAAACAAAAATGAACCTCCGCCATATCGGCATTTGAATAAACACGTAAAAATATCGAAACAGTACTTTTTAATATCGATACAGTATTGTGAGATGAAATATTGCAATATATTACAGAACCGATATTTTCTAACACCCCTACTGCTGAATGTATATAGAGGAAACTCTGCACATGGGTTCTGCACACGCGTTCTGCTTGTGTTCACCCTGAGTGTTTGTGTTCTTCGCACAGGCTACATGTGTTCGTTCAGTACACCTCCGTGTTGTATCGAAGGCCCCGAACTGAAACGGTGTGGTGCAAATGAGTGCACCTTTACACCCCTATTGTCTGTACATTTTATGGTAGTTTTTCTTCTGCCTTATTTACCTTTTTAGATATTTTATCCTTTTATCTTCTATGCTACAAAACCAAGACCTGGGTAACTATATTTCATTGTATCAGGTACCATTGATCAAATGACAATACAGCTGAGTCTCATATGAGATAAAGGAAATCTGATTTGGGCCCCCTTTCCTTGTAGTCTGAACGTAGCCTTTAAGTATCTATTTGTTTTTTTTTCCAAGTGGATCTTAGTTGTCTTTTTGCATTTCTCCACAGAATGCTGGTGCTGTTATTGGAAAAGGTGGAAAGAACATAAAAGCTCTGCGCACTGACGTGAGTAAAGAGGTGATTAGCTGCTAGCATTTATGCAGCTGAGAACAACCCTTAGTAGGCTGCTGACCCCCCTGTTGCTGAAAATTCCCAGATTTTACTCGACTTAACAAATGCATCTGTACACAAAGAGACCGAAAATTGAAAGGATCTAAATTTCCATTCCAGATACTGACCTAATAAATCCCACCCCTAAGCCATCCGATTCCCACAGAAACAGTCCCAGATTTCTTGTTGGTGCATTTCTGTCATTTGACATAAATAATTGGGGTGCACAACCATCTATAACAATGAAGTTGACAGCGCCTGAGCTTTTATCTCCCTATTGGATGAAGTGACGGGTGTTTTGATAAAGATGCATTGGATCTTGTTCCCGTGTCCCCCTGTGAGTGTCAGCTGACCTCAGCTCCCCTCAGAGTCATGGTTGACCCCGATGTGACAACAGGTGCATCAGCGGAGTTGACGTTTTCACAGAGATACTGTATAAATCTCTGCAGTGCTCCAGACTGTGTATTTACCTGATCTTTGTCCAGGTCACTGTTCCTGTTCTTTTTCACTCACCACAATTTCACTTTTGGGACAAAGTGTAGCGTGTGTTCAATTAAAAATGTATTCCTTCTCCCCCTTTTCCCTTCTCCTTTTACTTTTTGTTTTTATTTTTGGCCACCTTCCTCCGTTGCCCATGTACTGGATCGACATGCCCCTCCTGCGTTGCCCACCTTGACGTTGGCCCAACCTCCGCCCGCCCCTGAACATCCGCCCGCCCGCCCACCTGACACTCCCGGTTGGCCCCGCCCATAAACTGTGCCCCTCCTTAAACGGGCACCTAACTTGACATCTTGTGATTGAATGCCCCCGCCCAATGCCAACCTCCTCCACCACAACCACCACCACTACCACCACCACCACCACCTCGGCCCATGCAGTACAATGCCAGTGTATCAGTCCCAGACAGCAGTGGCCCAGAGCGGTATGTCCCACCAGTTATTGCCTCACTGCCTGATTAGAACAGTGAAAAACATGTCTTTGATAACCTGCCTTCTGTTTCATTTTAACATATTTATATACATGACAGAATTCCCCACCCCCTCCCCCCAAACACCCACTCCTCCACTTTTAAGAGACGTGTATGGTTTCATTTGATTTCTCTGTCCATCTCCATCAATTTGGACCTACTGTCATTACAGTTCATTGTCCATACAGAAAGTAATTGAAGGCCTCACTTCTAGGGCTGGGCAATATGTAGAATATATCCGATGTGTGACGCATATCTAGTACAAATTGTAATATAATCCTATTTAAGCCGATGGCATCAGACTCATTTTGGTGTTTGTTTTTTTCTTGCTCTCTCCCTCTTACAAACACAGATTCATTAAAAACAGTGCAGAATACCTGTGTTATTATGGTATTTCATAGACAGATTTGTGTCATTTACAGCATTAATATTGCAAGGCTACAGAGTATATTAAGTCCATATAGTAGTTAAACGTTAACTTGCCAGAGTTTTGTGATGTGTTCGCTGGCACTGTAAGAATCAGAATACTTTATTAATCCCAGGGGGAAATTATTGGGTGTTACAGTCCTTCCATTTCAAGTATAATAAATGTAACAGAGAAGAAATTATCATTATGATAATTAAAGAAATACACATAACTGTGCATAAATATTGTTGTGTGTAATTATAATTATGTGGTTAGGGCATAGGTTGTGTGACATTCCGTATGTCTTTTGTTGACAACTGAAAAAAAAAAAAAAAAATACGTACACACAAGGGAGAGTCAAAAAGTTCTCAGATAATGTAGTAAAAAGTTTATTTTATTTATTTATTTATTTAACAGACCCCCTCCGCCTTGAATTTCACAGGTTCAGCTCCTCCTTTTGGATGCTGCTCTTCTGATTGAATTTTGCTCTCTGGGTCAAACTGGTAGATCCAAGTTTCATTCCCAGTGCTCGTCTGAGAACGTTTTGACTTTCCCTCATATATCAGCATTCAAGCAAAGTTACTATGAATCAAAAGCCAGTCGTAACTTTAATAATCAGTCTCAACACAATCAGTTTTAATGTATTATGATCCAAATGATGTCTGGATTTTGAAGTTTTGAATCTGAAACTTTGCTGCTCCTGTTGATATTTTATGAGAGTGCTATTAGTGTCGGGAAAAAGCACCTACCCTGTGATATGCACTACATCTAAAGTACAAAGTGTAGAGTATTTTTTTCTACGAAGGAAGGAAAATCAGAGAAAATATTTGCTGTTTGTAAATGTGTTGAACAGCAATTAAATCCATTGGTTTGACAAAAATTAAACCTGGTGAGACTTAAAGTGAAACCTGTGACTGCAACAATGCAAATATGAGGATATTATGAATTTTCTCCAGTCCAAATTCTACATCTGTACCATCCTTTACTGCTCAGGACTTAAGGTTGTAGAGTGCAGCTGAGAGAAAGGGCTTGTATGACACAGTAAATACTTTAGAGACCAGATACAAGATATCAAGTAGACAGCATTTCTCTGACAAATGCATTGCAGATAGGGTTGTGTATTGGCAAGAGTCTGGCAATACGATACAAATCACAATACTAGGATCACGATACGATCAAATGTTCATATTCTATTAGTTCAGAACTAACATCATAAGATTATTTTTGTGTAATCCCAACAAAGGAACTAACATTATTGAATAAAAGTGTTGAATAATAATAAATAAAATGTAAACAAAAAAGAAAAAAAAAACAAAAAAACAATTAGAACCTCCACAATATCTGCATTTGAATAAATACCTAAAAATACTGATACAGTAGTTTTTAATATCGATACAGAATTGTGAAATGAAATATCGTGATATATTGCAGAACTGATATTTTCTTACATCCCTAGTTGCAGAGACTGTCAGTTTCTACTGACAGTATTGGCCACAAAACCTGGTTTTCAGTGGTTTGCTATGAAATACATCAATTTGAAGTAAAAGAATGACATTTGCTGTAACTTATTTCTATATATAATGGAAAATAAAAGTGTATGTTAAGCATAGTCGGTATGAGCTGTATGAGATTGCACCACAGCGATTCCGTAGTCGTTCTGTGTTCAAATGTATTGTCCCTCAAGTATATTTAGATACCAGTCCAGTTCAATTCAACACACTTTATTTGTCCCCGAGGGGCAATATAAAAAGAGCATGAAAGTAGCTTTAAAAGGCAACACTTGTCACAAACTTGAACACACACAGTTGACACATAAAAACAAGGAAAACACACAGATAAAAGTGCTATTGGATTGTCTAATAAGGGAGAGATGCACACCCCAATGCAACATATATTGAAATCTGATTTCTGGTGGTATCGCCCAGCCCTACACACGACCAAGGAGTTCTTTTGTTAGTGGCACAGATGTTGGATGTTGTTTTTCTGTGCTGTGATTTTTGATTTCACCATGAAACTTGTGGAAAACAGACCTCTCTTTTTCCTGTTCTGTCGTCTGCCCCCCCACCCCCCCCACCCCTTCTCCCACCCCCATCCCCTATCCCACTGTTTTCAGCATCACTGTCCATCTCTAAAAGAGCGGCCGGTGGTTCTTGTCTGGAGGCTCTGTCCCCCCCACTCTGTCACTCATTAATGTTGTCTCTTAATTTCATTGTGCTGCATTCCTTCTGTCAGAACTCCTCTCCGGCCACATTAGATCCGAGCTGCCTGCCAAATCTTTCATAACCCCCACCCCCCACCCCCCACCCCAGTCCTGTCCTGTGCCACAAAACAGTTGGTAACCACTCACATTTCCTCCCCCCACGTCCCGTGCTCAACCTTCTGCTCTGTTTACTCTTTACTACTGCCCACCTCGTCTCCTCTTCACCCCCCCCCCCCACCCCCCCACCCCCAAGCCCTCTTCTTCCCTCTTCCCTCCACCTCACCCCCTCCTCCCCCGACCCTGGTCACTATGAGAAGGTGTGTGATGGTGGCACAATTGTCATGACAAGTTATTGTTTCAGTTCGTTTCCTTTTCCCCAACTTACTGGTGGTGGGATGGTTATAGATCTCTCTCTCTCTTTCTCTGTCACCCCCCCCTTTCCCTTTCCCTTCCCTCCAACTTTGTGTGGCCAGTCGCATATTAATTTGATCCGTTCTGAAGCTGCCCATCCTCCCAAGGCTTCTCTTATTTTGACAGTGACTTTAGAGTGAGTGCATGGCAGCTGATTTTTTTTAATCAGTCTAGTGTTGGGGAAAAGTAAAAAAAAAAAAAGTGTGTAAATGCAGCAGTCCAGAATTTTCCTTTTAGCTTGAAAACTCTCTGTAATTGTTTGCTGGACTGCTTCTGGTCCTGAATGCTTTTCTGTCAGGTCATGTTCTTGCTGTTCTACTTTTTGTCTTTGTCGTAATGTCATGCCTCCTTTTGGTCAAAATGCTTCTGACAGGATCCTGAGTGTGAACGCTAGCATTGACACCATTGGAGACATTCTTCTGAAAATTATACCAACTCTCGAGGAGGTAAGCCACCATCTAAATAAACTAATCGGTAACTACTAGATTAGATTAGACTTTATTGATCCCACAATGGGGAAATTCAAAGGTTTAGGAAGCAACAGAATAAAGTGCAAGAAAGAAAGTGTACATGCATAAATATAGTGCAAAAAACAAACATTATAAAATAAATAATAATAGTAATAAAAACTATACAAACTATATCAGTGTTTTTCAACCTTGGGGTCACCTGGAATTCAAAGGAGGTCGCCTGAAATTTCTAGTAACTGATAAAAGTAAAGAAAAAAACTTACTAATAAAAAATGTATGGTGAGTACATAAAAGACATGACAAACTGACTGTGAAACTGAAGCACTGTGGTTCTGTTCAACTGTCAAATGTTCATTGTGGTCAGTTTCAGATGCTGCAGCTCTGTCATAATTCATAGTTTCAGTTCGTGTTTGTTCAGTATTAATTGTCAGCCTTGTAAATCCAAGCTGGACTGACTGTACATATCCTGACCAAGGAAAATCCAATTCTCCTTTTGTGCAGTAATCTACACCTGCCTTTACTGCCTCCGTCCATAATAATATACATTATATAGACTAAATGTCATCTAAAATTAACGTTTATTTGCAACATAGTATAGCAAACTATTACATGATCAAAAACAAATTAATTTTGGCAAAAAAAGTCTCAGTTTTTAATGTCAGGGTTACCACAAATTGGTGATGTCAAAATGGGGTCATGAGCCAAAAAAGGTTGGGAACCACTGGACTATATACATATTTACAACATAAAGGAATTGCAAGAATGTCTGACAGTACAGATGAGATGCATACAGGACGGGGTTACACTGTTGTGTGACCCTGAGGCCCCTAAACTGAACCCCCTCCTCCTCCTGGCTGTGCCTAAAAATTCTGTTCATAAAAATTATAAACAGAATAGGTGACAAAAGGCAACCCTGGTGGAGTCCAGCCCGCACCGGGAATGAGTCCGACTTACTACTGGCAATGCGGACCAAGCTCTAGCTCCAGTCATACAAGGACCTAATCGACCACAGCAGTGGGCCATGGACCCCATATTCCAGTACCCCCCACAAGATATCCCAAGGGACACAGTCAAATGCCTTCTCCAGATCCACAAAACACATGTGGACTGGATGAGCCAACTCCCATGAACCCTCTAGAAGCATGTGGAGGGTACAGAGCTGGTCCAGTATTCCATGACCGGGTCGATAACTGCATTGTTCCTCCTGAATCCGGGGTTCGACTATCTGTCGGACTCTCCTTTCCAGTACACTGGCATAGGCCTTCCCAGGGAGGCTGAGGAGTGTGATCCCCCTATAGCTGGAACACACTCTCCGGTCCCTTTTCTTAAAAAGGGGAGCCACCACCCCAGTCTGCCAGTCCAGAGGTACTGTCCCTGTTCCCCATGCATTGTTGAAGAGGCGCTGTGAGGCAATGTTAAAACTCTGAATGTTAAGAAAATTTAACTGTTTCAGTGTAGCTTTTTCTAATGAACTTCAAAATGTACACAGTAGGCATGCACAAGAATGATCGATCAGTTGATTAGACAAAACGGTAACCACGAGCTGACTGCTTTTTATTTGGGGTGGTGACGGGGTTGAGAGGAGGTTGTTTTACGCCATAGAAACATGAATCTAATGTTTATGGTGTTTTTTCTGCAGTGTTCTGCATATCGTTAGCCTCGTTGCATGATTGCCAAAGTCATTTTTTGTCAAGTCATAGCCAGTGATGAAAAATGAAGCAGCAGCGTTAGGAGAGTTAAGTTATGCAGATATCACAGTTTGGCCAAAAACATGACTTAGACAATTATACTATGAGGCTAACAATATGTTAAGTAAAATCTGAAAATTTTTTTAAGGATTTTTAAAAATTAAATGGCGTACATATGGTTCACTCACTCCTTTGTTGCTCAGTTTTTAAATAATTATTAATTTGATTTTGGTGGTAGGCATATGTTAATGATTATGTAATGACTTTATTATTCAACCTCAAAACGTGGCTGAAACACCCATCTATAGTGCGTAAAATATGTTTATAGAAATGCACTTAACATGTGTTTGGATTAACACCAGATCTTGATGAATATTACTCAAAAGGTCAGATCCTGTATTTGACCAGAAGTCCAAAACTGCTTTTTGTTTTATACTGTTACTGCTACTGGCTGTTTTCTCACATGAGCTTAAAATGTTTTTTTTTTTTTTTTTTTGTTTTTTGTTTGTGGCGCCTTTGCTCCACATTTGGAAAGAAGCATTGGTGCTCTGTTCTGTTCATACATTTATAGTCGAGACCATAGTGAAATGACTGATGTTCTTGTGTTTTTGTAGTACCAACATTACAGTGGGATTGACTTTGACTCTGAGCTGCGCCTGCTGATCCATCAGAGCCTTGCAGGGGGCATCATTGGAGTGAAAGGTGCTAAGATAAAGGAGCTAAGAGAGGTATGCCAGGGTCTGGATTTGCTGGTGTCACGGATCGGTTCAGTTGCTAAGAAAACAAAAATAGATTTGAAGCTTTGAATTGGAGACTTAACCTTAACATTTTCACGTTTCCTTGCCTTAGAACACCCAAACTACCATCAAGTTGTTCCAAGAGTGCTGTCCTCACTCAACTGACAGAGTCGTGCTGGTGGGAGGAAAGCCAGAGCGTGTTATTGAATGTATAAAAGTGATCCTGGAGCTGGTGTCAGAGGTGAGTTTACAACCCAAGGTTATAATAGTTTTAGACTTTTCATTATAGTTTAGTTTTATTTAGTTTTGACTTTTTTTTCTCTAATTCAGTTAGTTTTAATTAGTTTTTAGAGCAGGTTTGCTAGTTTTTATTAGTTTTCATTTTCTTCTAAATGCTTCGTTTCAGTTTAGTTTTTATATATCTCTTATCTTCTTCTCCGTCGAATTCAGATAAATCCCAGACAGGACTCTGCTGCTTTCTCCCAACTTTAGTCTCCATGTTTCCAGGTAGAGTGGGGACCAGAAGACGACTCTAAACGACAAGTGACAAGAAGTGACAGACTGTTAAATATCATACGGTGCCAGCAGCTAAAATTGCTCGAGGGAAATAAATTGATTTCATATCAATCCGACATTGACGAAGACAAAAACTGAGGGAATTTTATCCATCATTTTTATACGTCTTAGTAAGCACACAATACAGTTTCAGTTAGTTATGTTTTTTTTCTTTTAATTATAGTTTTTCTTTATTTCAGTTAATGAAAATGTTTTTACAATTCTAGTTTTCGTCATTTCGTTAGTTTTCGTTAACGATAACCTTGGCACAACCACCTGTGTGTAGTCTGAGGGATATTCAGAAACCTGGAAGCTGAAGTCCACCATTTTAATGCCCTCCCATTGAACTTTTCAGGCACCAATCAAAGGTCGCGCCCAGCCTTATGACCCCAACTTCTACGACGAGACGTATGACTATGGCGGCTTCACCGTGTTGTTTGAGGAAAGAGGCAGACGACCCATCGGGGGCTTTCCCATCCGTGTACGTGGAGGCTTTGAGCGATTGCCGCCTGTTCGAGGCAGTAGACCTTTGCCTCCGTCCAGAAGGGACTATGACGATATGAGCCCCCGCCGAGGACCTCCGCCACCGCTGAGCAGAGGTGGACGAGGGGGCAGCAGAGCCCGTAACCTGCCTCTTCCCCCACCACCGCTGCCAAGAGGAGGGTGAGGAGTTGACACCCACTTAAATTAAGGATGCACTGGGAGTGAAAATCTGGGTCAAATTTGACACCTAAAATAACAAGTTAGCCATCCCATAATAATGTTATTTTATTTTTCCCCTATTTACAGGGTTCCCGTGGGGTCTTAAAAAGTCCTGAGTTTACAAATCTTGCATTTAATACCTTAAAAAAGTTTTTAAAAAGTATTAAATTTACTATGGTAGGTCTTAAGTTATGTTGCCATAAACTGCCATAAATGTGTTTAAATGTGTCTGTTAAATGTTCAAACTGCAAAGAAAGTAACGTTGGTCATCTCAGTTCCACCTGTGCCAACCCGACGATCTATACTGAAATTAGGAACCAATTATTGCTAACTTTGCAGCCCCCAGTGACAAATGACTCGAAACGGTAGGAATCAAGGCATTTGAGTACCGTAATTTCCGGTCTATAAGCCACTACTTTTTTCCGCACACAAATGATGCGGCAAATTTATGTTTTCTGGGCTAACGATCGAGCTGGCTGACGAAGAAGGAAATAGAGCTCCCGCACGTAAGCTTGGCATCAATGAAGCGATGGTGAGACATTGGAGATGGGGTGAGTGCAGCTTATAGTCCGGAAAGTGTGGTAATTAAATACATTTTCCTAAATTCTAGGAGTTATAAATTTTTGCCAGTACGGTCGTGAAATAGACTGTGAAATGGACATTAAATTCTGTTCTAAGTAGTCTTAAAAAGGTCTTAAAAAGCCTTAAATGTAACTTGTAGAATCCTGTAGGAACCCTGCATCCCATAACATTCCTTCATTCCTTTTCTGAACCTGCTTTATCCTCACTAGGGTCACGGGGGTCGCTGGAGCCTATCCCAGCTACTTATGGGCGAAGGCGGGGTACACTCTGGACATGTCACCAGTTCATTACAGGGCTGGACATATAGAGACAAACAATCACTGTCACATTCACACCCATAATAATAATAATAATGTTATTTTATTGTTGCTTTTATTTATTCTCCCTGTAGTGTTTGAAAGACATTCAGATTGTTATCACACTACGTCTTTAAACAAGCACATGTTGAATTATACCAATTTATGAAACAACCTGTTACTAAAACACAACAGATGAACATCAGCTGTTGTATCTGGTGAAATTATTTACCGACAGGCGATGTTGATCATTAAGGGCAGTTACGTGAGTATGGCCTGACATCACTTTCCCCCAGAACAGGCCCCAGCACTGGGATCATGGCATCATGGAAGTATTTAACAGAGGAAGCTACAGAACTGGCAGGAAATTAAGCAGTTATCTCCTTCAATTAAGGCAATTGTACCAGACAGTCATCCTTACAGTTTACTAAAGAACCACTACACTTTTTGTTTATTTTAAATCCATGGCAACAGCCATGTGCAGCTGCTAGTGTAATATGCCTATTGAAGATAAATGTCAAGTATATGATTAAAATAATATATCATGACAAAAGTAATGAGCTGCCATTTCCTTGTAATCGTTGCATGATCAAAAACATTGCATGATCAGTTTTATCAGTTGGTAAAGCAATTTGATACATTATAAATATATTTATAATTTGAAATATTTAATAGAAGGAGGGCTCAATGCTGTCAGACCCATAATGTTAGCTATAGTTGGCTGTTAGCAGTCAGCGCATTGGTGCAAAAGGGTGTTCATATAAGGTGTTATATTGAAATGATATTGTGGAGGCGCTGTGTCTGGTGTCATGTTTTGCCGTCTTCGTTAGCAAATTTATTTTATTTATTGGTTTATTTAACAGGGACAGTGTACATTGATTCACATTGTTATAAATGCACCATAGCTGCCATAATGGTTATGTTTCACTACAGATTTCTACAAATTATATTTAAAACTTTTTAAGACTATTTAGAACAGAATTTAGTGCTTATTTCACGGCCGTACTGGCAAAAATTCATGACTCATAGAATGTATGAATATGTATTTATTTACTCCAATGCCTCAATTCCCACCGTTCCAAGGCATTTCTCACTGGGGTTTGCAAAGTTAGCGATAATTGGTTCCTAATTTCTGTATGAATTGTCAAGTTGGAACGGGTGGAACTGAGTAAACTAATTTTTTTTGCAGCTTGGACATTTCCCAGACACACTTAAACATAATACAGCAAACAAGTTTACGGTGAAATAACTTAAGACCTACCATATCAAATTTAATACCTTTTAAAGACTTTTTTAAGGTATTGAATGCAGATTTGTAAATTCAAGACTTTTAAGACTTTTTAAGTTCCCGCGGGAACCTTGCTTTCGTCTGCAGTCCCTGGGCAGATGTTGAATTGTCACCCTAAAAGGCAGCACAAGGTTATAAACATGGAATTTTTAAAACAAAATTTCTTCAAACATCATCTCTGAAATTACTGGTCAGATTTGTTTAATTTTTTTATGTAGCTTTCTTGGGACAGTGTCTACAAAGTTTAACAGTTCAGAATTTTTTTTTAAATTTTTGACCAATTTTTTGAAATATTAAAAATGTTACTCATAATGGGCCATATTTTGATGGCTTATAACATGGAACTGGTCATAGATATCAATTTAGTTACTATGTACCACTGATAGGAAGTCATATATGGACTTTGTTTGAATTAGTTGAGTTCTCCTCCAGCTCCAGTGAAAGTACCACCCACTTCTGTTGGGAAATTGATCTCCTGCATCCAGACCACAGGACTCTACCATAGAACAGAACCTGACAACCTCACAAATTCAGCATGTTAGTGATTCTTGGTAGAACATGCTGCTGAGATACTGGGACATTGGTCCTATTTTTTGATTTTTCCACACTGTTTTTTCTTTGTTTGTTTGCAGAGGAGACAGATTCTCACACAGCAGCTATCATGGCAGTATGGATGACAGACCCAGGTTAGTATAGTATACCTGTAGTGTCACCTTTACCTGAAGCAGATTTAACAGACATCAGTGACATGTGATTAGTAGCTGTCTGCCGTTGGCAGCAAAACATCACCTCATAAGCCCTGACTCAGTCTGATCACAGTTCATTTCTAGAGTCTGCTTGGCCTTTCATACTTCAGCTGGTGAAGTACTAATTTAATAGAGCATGATACTTAGGAGTTACACTATGTTTCCCCAGTGAACTGAAACTCTATTAAGATATTTCTTTTTGTCTGTAGTGACAGAAGAAGCAGAGGAGGAGACCGTTACGACAGTATTGTAAGTCACATGGATTTGTGCTTCCTAGCCTCATAGATGTGGGTCATAGTGAATTACTGTACATCTCAAAACAGTGTCTGGAATTGCCAGTTCCTGTTTGTACTGTAGTACAAACTCAAAGGCTTGGACACTGGTGCTTTTCACTGTGTATGCGCACTGATCTAGGCCTGTTGTTGCCTGGCAACAGTTGTCTCCTTGGTTACAGATATTCACCAGGCTAGCAGATGAACTCATGTTGAAACCATAGCGATTCCTGAACAGGTTTCCCTAAGTTCATGGATACAAACTTATATCAGTAACATTCAGTCTGATTAAAAACAAATACATTCTTGACATACAATGACAATGATTAGTGATCAATATTAATATCATTAAGTTATCTTAACATCGACAGCTCTTATTGTGATTTGATTTCGAAATGCATACAAATTACAGTAATTAGACCCTTGAGAGATAAAATTAGCTAATTTGTTAAAATTCAAATTTTCGCAACCTTTATAGTTCTGAACAGTTCTTAAATTAGTATATTAGTATATTGAACATGGATGTTTAGGTGGACAATTTATCCAAAATGACACGTATGAGAAACCATGCCCTGTAACAGCTTCAGAGTCCTAGAACAGGTAGAATCTAGAAGGTTATTCAGTAGAATGCATATCACATCATTCAACCTATCTCATAAATTGTAAGAATTGAACAGAAATTCCATGTTATGGAACTGCACCAAAACATAAACGGTTCCCCCTTGGGTCACGTCCTACTGTTTAAGCTTCATTTAACATGATGGTATCCTTTTTGGATAATCCTGCTGACAAAGTAACAAACATCTGACAGTAGTGAAGACGTTCATTCCCTCGCCTGCAGATGGCACACATCTGGACGTTCGAGCAGGGCCTAGTTCCACCTGATATACATTAATGACTATATTTGCGAAAATGTAGACACATTATCAATCCATCACTGCTTTACTAACCAGGTGTGTTCATTCATGGCAGTGAGCGATATTTAAATATTAGTTCCTGGATAATTATTGAACATCAGACATTCTTCATTTATATGTTAATTGTAACTTTTTGTTGCCAGTATTGGAATTACAACTTATTTCTCCATTACATTTTGGAAGTAAACATTGAAAGTCTCTGTTACATGATGATCTATGTCAAGGTCAAGATGACTTCACTGGTACCCAGAGGTAGATTTGTTCTGCAGTCTGGAGAGGGCATCTCAAACGTTATACACAAAACATTAAAAACACAGAACACATACAGAGGACAGATTAAAAACAGCACAGACCAAAGATGTAGATGCAGTCATGTACCCGAATGGTTCTACAGTTACTTTATATTAGTTAAATGGCCTGTACTCGTCAGGCCTTCCGCCAGTAATCGACTGTTCAGGTTAAATGTAATTGGAGATGTGAAGCATGAATGTCGCAGAAAGTGTGCAGGAGTGGTGTATGACTGTAGAAGCAGCATCGGCTTCTGCACCGCACCGACTACACGCCTCAGATATTTCAGCATGTTGTGGATGCAGAAACGGTTCTACCCACCGCTGACCTGGTGGTATATTGTACAGTGGATACTGTGGTATGTTTTATTATTGTGGGGAAAACTAAAATGGCATTCTGTCTTCTTCTCTCCCTCCATTAATCCTGAAATGCAGAGTGGAGGCGGATATGGTGAGTTAATATTTATGTAAATCCTGTGCAGATTTTCACTTTATTTATTTTTTTCTATCAAAAGGGAATCATGTTTACTTTTTAAAATTGGATCTTATTTGTATAGTTTTGGCCATGATTTATTTTAATTATATCATGTAACAACTGCCTCTCTTGGCTGGCTACACACGAGTAGTAGGGTTTTAAATTCGCAGTTAAATCATATTATCTAATCCATCTGTGTGACACTAATCTAAAAGAATGGTTTATTACATATTAATGTCACCCTGCAGAATCTCCGTGATTTTGATCACTGCTTTTTTCAGGGTGATTTTCCGCTTTAATTTGGTGTATCGTACGCTAATTGACAAAATTGTCCTAGCAAATGCATTTGCAGTGGAATTGGTCTATCTTTGCTAGACACGTTATAGCGTTTATTCAAACAATTTGTCTTTTGCTGTTCATTTTATGCTGCTAGTTTAGTGTAAACCTGGGGGTACTTTATTTATGCACATAGAGTGTATCTAATGAAGAAGCAGAAGATACATTTATCTGCATCGAGTATTTAACATTTAAAGAGCATCAGTTGACTTAGTGTCTATTAGTTTGATCCAGATGTGTTTTTTATAGAGGAATGGAAACAATTACCATGATTAGGCAGAAATACTTGCAGTGTTAATCGAAACATGTAAATTATAAAAAGGTGACGTGAAGTATTTTCGGCAGGCCTACCTTTGGTTAAACTGAAGGATCTTTTAAATACTGTCTCCATACATGATTATTTGTGTTTCTGAAAATCTTTCAGTGACTAAAGCTGCGGAAATCAACAGCGTTTGACATAAAAGTCACTAACATGGAGACAAAATTAATTTGGCATTGTTTTATATAGTGCTGTTTTTTTTTTTTTTTTTTGATAACAGAACCCTTTGGTTCAAGAAATTATGGCTGTGTTGTTTGTTTACTGTCACACTATCTCTTTTCTGTGTTCCTCTGGTGCACTTTCGTTTTTCACTCTCTTGTTTCCTTTCCGCTGTTTTCTAAGACAACAATTCTTCCTGGGAGCACTTCCAGTCTGGTGAGTGGGGATGGGTCATTGTTGTCCCTGTGACTTGTTTCCTGACCTGCAGGGATCTGTTCCTCTTGTCGCACACTTTAGTTAAAGACAAATTTATCTCAAACGTACCTTCTCACCCCCAGGCGGACGAGGGTCGTACAGCGATATAGGAGGCCCGGTCATCACAACACAAGTCACCATCCCAAAAGATGTAAGTGAGACATCTGTCCGCACTATGAATGCACAAGTCTGGGCAGGGAAGTCGCGTCACTCTTAAATCCATTCCCGCGTCACCTGCGTTAACAGCTGGCTGGCTCCATCATCGGGAAGGGCGGCCAAAGAATCAAGCAGATCCGCCACGAGTCTGGAGCATCCATCAAGATTGATGAACCACTAGAGGGCTCTGAGGACCGCATCATCACCATAACAGGGACACAGGACCAGATCCAGAACGCCCAGTACCTGCTGCAGAACAGGCATGTGCTCAGGACATTCCCCCAGCACTTTGGAAAGAGTGAAGCAGATGGTTGTCAGACTTTAAGCTAGTGTCTTTACTCTAATGTGAATTGTGTTATATATAGTATACTACTACTGCTGCTTACACGACTACTGCTTAGAGAAGTTTTGAGGTAGTTTTTGTCATTTTACTTCTTACATGCAGTTTATTTTCAGCTTTGACCTTGACACACTTTGTTCAAATTGTACTCCAGTATAGATCACAGTGAATCCATATCATGCTCCTTTTGTAACATATTGATGCCTTTTTGAAACGTGCTGATGTTTATGTGTCTCTTATTTCAGCGTCAGGCAGTACTCGGGTCGATTCTTCTAGGAAGACGAAAGAAAAGAAGACGAGTGAAGCCATGCTGCGAAACTGTTTGCCATTTCTATTTAGAGCCTACATTCCTGTGCTTTGGGTAGATGTGCTCCTCCCCTTACTATCATGCACTGCAAGTGTAATAATATACATCGAAAGTTTTATTTAAAGCAGCGCATGACGTTCGTCACCAATTTTTCACCAAATCTGTAAAACCCGAGTGATAGCCTAAGTTAGTCCTTCCGTGATTATGCACCTGAATCACTTCCCTCATGGTAAACAACTTCGAAGTGTGCTCCATCACAAGCAGTCCGTTCGTTTACATACCAAACTGAAACCTAGCCGTCACTCTGGCCTTTTCGGAATTCCACGCAGCCGCAGTAGCAACAAACATGGAAACGGCTTCATTGCTGCTGCAGCTGCTTGGAATTCCAAAAATGCAGAGTAGCGGTTTTGTTTTGGTGCGTAATTACAGAAAGACTAATGGATTCGTGATACTTATGCCGCGTTTCCACTACGTGGTACCGGCTCGACTTGACTTGACTCAGCCTTTTTGCGTTTCCATTACGAAAAAGGACCTGGAATCTGGTACCCGGTACTAGTTTTTTTGTATCACCTCCGCCGAGGTTCCAGGACTGGGGAACAGATACTAAAACGTGACATGTAAACACTGTAGACCACTGATTGGTCAGAGTGTTGTCTCTGTGACCCGCTGTTTTACAAAAAACAGATGTGGAAGTTGACAGTAAATATAGCGGTAGGTTAATCCACATGATGACAGCCCACAAAACTACACCAGTCATTCAGGAGATTCAGTCTTTGGTAGCTGACGTAAAAATTCACCATGAGCTTGACGAGACAACACGCAACAAGCGAGTTTATCAGCGACTCTCTGAGCAGACGACATGGAATTAACGCGCTGCATCGCTATGACGACCAAGCACTGTAAAGTCGGTAGTATCCTGTAATGGAAACGGACCCAGGAATAGGACCTGGTACCAGAGTCGTGTTGAGTTGGTTCCACGTTGTAGAAACGTGGCATTAGGCTATGACTCAGGTTTTACAGATGTGATGTAAAATTAGTGCTGCTTTAAGAGTTTGGAAAAATCTTAAGCTGTCAAACAGCAAATAAGAAGATGAAGAAATCAGTAAGTTGTTTCTGTACTGATGTAATTACTTTTTAGGAGATGCTTGTGATGTAAACTCATCTGTGTGTTTACTTTTGGTGTTTCAAGCCTCCCCCCGGATCTTATTTCCCCCATTTGGGCACAGCATGCAGAACTTTCTCTCTGTCTTTTTGGTTTTTTTGGAAACATTGAGTGATTTCATTTGTTTTCTCATGTAAGCACACTCAGAATGCAGTCTCTGAATGTTAAAAAAAAGAAGAAAAAAAGAACATTTACTTTTTATCTACTATTCAGAATCCTATTTCACAGTAAAATGAAGTTCTTTTTGTAATACGGGCTTTAAGTTTGAAAAAGGACACGTGATATAAAAAAAAAATAGTATGAAGAGAGCTTTGTTTTCATTTAATTATTATACATACTGTCGTATAGAGTGGTGTGTGTACATATATTTGCATAGACACAGTACTCTCCTGAGTGGATTGAATTGACCCAGCTTACTTTCTACTTTTCGCGGAGTCAGATTGTGCCAAAAGAAGGTCTTGTATTTCTCTTCTTTACTTTGTGTCTGGTTTATTTTCCGCCTTCTCACAGGATGGACCTCAATAAATGATGTCGGTCAGACCCGTTTGGTCTCACTAAGTCACAGGTGTCAAACGTGCGGCCCCATGGGCCAAAACCGGCCCGCCACAGGGTCCAGTCCGGTCTGCAGGATGAATTTGCGAAATGCACAAATTACATTGAAGATGTTAATCATTGTAGTTCAGATTCCACATTCAGAACAATATGATCTAAAGTGGGTCAGACCAGTAAAATACTATCCTAATAGCCTAGAAATAATAATAATAATAATAATAATAGTTTATTTGTAAAGCGCTTTCAATCAAAGTGCTGTACAGATATAAAATCAATCCCAATAAAACAATAAAACATAAACGCTAAAAACATTAACAATAAAAGCACATCACGACTTATAACACAAAGTGAACAAGTGGATCTTGAGCTTTGCTTTAAAAACAGTTTAATGAAAACTACAATTTTTTTCTTTATTTTTGTGTAAAAAAAAAAAAAAAAGTAAAATTACATGAAAGTATTCACATTTACAAACTATACTTTCACAAAAAATGTGAATATCTGAACAAATATGAACAAACTTGAATTGTGTTGAGAAAAGTGAGTGGAATTTTACCAATATTCTGCCTGTTACTAAATGTTTTGTGTATTTGTAATTGTAATTTAAGTTGCAATGCACATGTGTAAATGATAAACTGAGGCAGAATACTGTCAAAATTGCCCTCAAAGACATTTCCGATTGTGTTATTCAGGAAAGTTTGTAGATGTAAACATTTTCTTAATGTAACTGTACATTTTTCACTGGTATTTTACTGGGCCGGCCCATTTGAGATCATATTGGCCTGAATGTGGCCCCTGAATGAAAATGAGTTTGACACCCCTGCACTAAGTGTTTCAGGGACACTATGTGAGCAGTTTTTAAAAGGTTTTTTGCAGCAGTGTGACACGTATGGAGGACTGAACCTGCCGTATTGAAAAATATATCCAGAAATATAAAAATGGCTTGATAAGTTCATTTCCTTACCATTTATTTATCTATTTTGTCCTTATTTATATTTTTCCTTATTTAATTTTTATCCCTGCATTTATTTCTGTGTTGCTTTCTATTTACATTTTCTTTATCTCTTTTCTTTATTTCTATATTTTAAATTCATCTGATATCTTATTAATTTATTGTCATTTTTTTATTCATAGTCATATTTATCTCTTCAGTATTCCCCCTTTTGCATTTTCTTCCTCTATTTCTACAAGCCTATTTATTTCTGTATGGAGAATGAAGAAAATGTAAATAGAAAACAATGCAGAAATAAATGCAGGGATAAAAAAATTAACCCTTTCATGCATGAATTATGAGAACTTCAATCATGACCCCCCGTTTTCATTCCTCTTAGAAGAAAAAAAAAAAAACAGTGCGATTGAGATTTTTGTATAAACCTATTTTTCATGGAGTTAAAATGATGTCCACTCAGATGGACACCATGTGTTTCATTTTTGAAGTGAAGAAATGTGTATTTACTGATATACTGTGTGAAAACTAGGAAAGAAAAACATTTTAAATGCAGCTAATTTGATGTTTTCTCATATTTAAACATACTTTAATACTAGTTATTTCTCACTTCATGGAGATAATATGAAAAAAAAAAAAATTGTTAAAAAAAAAAAGAAGAAAAAAACAAACTTAATTACCGTCTAATAACAATAACAAGCAACCGATTTACATTCAAACATGTTAGTGCAGATCAGGTTCATCAAGAACAGCAAAATTACAGTATTGGTATGAATCACAGTGTACGGGATCATGCATGTGTCCACTGTGTCAGCTGATGACATTATGGTTGAATAATTATCGTGTTTTATTGTTCATTGTGTATCGTGTGTGTTTTGTGTTGTTTGGACTTTGTATGGCTGCTACCTTGGCCAGGTCTCCCTTGCAAACAGATTCCTAATCTCAATGGGACTTCCTGGTTTAATAAACGTAAAATAAAGAATAAAATATGGAACTGAAACAACAAAATCCATGAATATACAAGAGAACAACTGTCCACTGTAGTGACCACTATGCATGAAAGGGTTAAATAAGGAAAAATATAAATAAGGACAAAATAGATAAATAAATGGTACAGAAATGAACTTATTAAGCCATATTTCTATTTCTGTATATATGTTTTAATATGGCAGCTTCAGTCCTCCATAGCTGAGCAGCAGTCCGGTTCTATCTGTATCTACGTTTGATATCTGTAACCGCTGCAGGTGTTGAATAAATAAAAGTTTGTGTCTCAGTTCACTACTTTGTAGGGTGTTCTTTTACCAAGCATTGGAATAATCAATTCGTGAGGACTTGGTGTCTGTTTGGAGTCTTGTTTTGTTTAGATGGGGTTTTTTTTTTCGCAGTTAAATCTCCTCGGCGTCTGTTCTCGTGCGCATCCGTATTTCTTGTTAACACCGGAAATTAGTTCCTATAATGTAATAGTGAAAGCCCACACGGTTTCCCATCAGAGCACAACCCTCCGTCACATGGTCCGCAGTTAGTGGTTTTTTTTTTTTTTTTTCCCCCCAGGACTCGAAGGGACGTGACGGACAAAACTGGAACGACGAGGAGGAGGATAACAAGTTCGGTTTTACCTGAAGGGGAGACCGGAAAGTAACCGTTAGGGCTCTTCTTCTGGCCGCGGAGCGTCAACTTTTTGTCAGTGTTGTGACTTAATTAGCAGCGCTATGAAGTATTCCTCCGCCATATTCAGCCCACCACACCCGGAGACTAACTGAACTGAGCTGAACTGAAGTGGGCTCAAACACGAGAGTGGACACTATTGCAGCTGGTACACAAACTTTATTTTCCTGTCGACTGGAGGAATAAGGTAAAACGCACGCACAGTTTGTGACAAATGATAACTTTAGTGTGTTTTAAGAACATTTGTCAAAGTTTTACAGCTCGGAAAAGACGTTTGTTTTTGTTCTGTCTTAGGCTCGCGCGTCGGGAATACTGTTAGCGATAGTGACATTATATTGACTTTTTTTTTTCTTTTTCTTTCTGTATTGTACATCAGTGGTCACGTATGTGTGTGTTCCTCCTAAGGTGAAGGGTTTACCAGCAGGAGGAATGACTCTGAGCTGTGTTGGGGCTTGCTGCCTCACCCCGGAGGCCAAAGAGGCTCGAAGGATCAACGATGAGATTGAGAGGCAGCTCCGCCGGGACAAGAGGGACTCCCGACGGGAATTCAAGCTCCTATTACTCGGTAATGATAAAAAAAGAAAAAAAAAAAAGTCTGCTGAGGCTCCTCATCACAACTGGCACATATTCTTTTCATAATACGTCCCGATGAAACCTGATAATGAGGCATTATTGTGACCCATTTATCAGTGAGTTATATTACCACAGTGAATAGAATAGAATAGAATAGAATAGAATAGAATAGAATAGAATAGAATAGATTTGCCATTTGCACAGACATATAGCAGTACAGGTACATTGGAATTCTTGTGCGTTTCCCTGAGTCAGAAAAAGAGTTAGAAAAAGGTAAAGATATGACATAAAAGACATACAAAACATAAACACAGCTAAAACATATTAAAAAGTTATTGTACATACAAGCACAAATACACATTTGTAAAATAGAGTATTATAAAAAAGAGTAATAAGAATAAAAGTACGTAGAGGTACCAACAAGTTATTGCACATTTGAATTAAAAGTACTGGGACATAGAGCAGGTTATTGCACATTCAACTAAAAAAGCACTCAGAGAGCGCAGACCTCTGCCAAGACAGATCTGCCCCCCCCCCCCCCCCCCCATCACCACCAAAATTTAATCATTTGTTCCTTTGTGCCAGCATCAACATTTCCTGAAAGTTTCTTGAAAATCTGTCCATAACTTTTTGAGTTATCTTGCTAACAAAAAAACAAGCAAACACACAAAACAAAGTGATCACAATACCTCCTGGCAGAGGTAATTAAATTAAAGTACTGACAGATACAGCTTTAGTCTATTTAGGTCACAGGTGTCAAACATGTGGCTGGGGGGCCAAAACTGGCCCGCCAAAGGGTACAATCCAGCCTGTAGGATGAATTTGTGAAATGCAAAAATTACACTGAAGATATTAACATTCAGTCGTTTTACTTTAGGGGACATAAAAAGCCCTACTTTATTCTCAAGTGGGTCAGATCAGTAAAATACTACCATAAAAACCTACAAATAATGACAATTCCAAATTTTTCCTCTTTGTTTTAGTGTAAAAAAGTGAAATTACATGAAAATGTGTAAATTTACAAACTAGCCTTTCACAAAACGTACAAAAAACTAGAAATGTGTTAAGAGAAGTAAGTGCAATTTTACTAATATTCTACCAGTTACTAAAATATTTTGTAAATTTGCAGATCCATTGTGATCTGTAAGTTGTGATGCACATTTACGAATGATAAGCAGAGGCAAAATATAGTTAAAATTGCACTTATTTTTCTTAATGAATTTCAGTTTTTCACATGGTTGTTCATGTTATTCACATTTTTAAAGGACAGTTTATAGATGTAAACGTTTCCATAATGTAATTTTACTTTTTTCACTATAAAACACATTGAAATGTTTGGAGTTGGCGCTATTTATATATTATTATGTTATTAATTCACTGGTCCGGCCCACTTCAGATCATACATGGGAAGATGTGGCCCCTGAACTAAAATGAGACACCCCTGGTTTAGGGCATGTCAGAAATGGGAGGAAATATTGGGCACATAAATCACTGGTTGGGTTCTGATGTGATGTGATAGCTGCATCATCCCAGGAAGCCACAGCATTAATGTTGTGATGCATCAGTTCTGCTTAAGTGCAGGCTCTAATGCATTCGCTTTGGACACGATTACTTTGCTTTCAGAAATGATTGACTCATGCTGAATGTGTAACCACCCACTTTAGAGGGTCAAAAGTAAAGTTTGTAGCATCACAGGTCACCTGATAATTCCTGCAAGGCTCAGGATGTAATGTAAGAAGTCTGAAGTGTGAGGGATAGATGAGAATAAGCCAATCTGGCGTACGTTATTCATGTTACTGTCTGTACAAAACACTCATTCACTGAGTGCCTGCAAGGACCGTTGTCATTTTAAAACCTCATCTGCTAAAAGAGGAAATTCTGCAACTCCTTTAACTTCATCTTTTTTGAAAGACAGTCTGCCACTGCTCAATAAAAAAACAACAGCAGTATTGTGGGAGGGACCGAATACAAGACAAAACTCTGTAATCCTTCACTTAACCTGCATTATCTATTGCATGAGTGAGACCGCAGCATGTTGTGACATGAAATTCCAGACAGGACAGACCTGTAAATACAAGAGCAGTTGGCATGGTAGACACGCTATGGTTTTCTTACTGTCAACAAACAAGTTTCATCAAGTCAACAAGGACTTATTGTGTTGTGATTACTAGACCTCTGTTGTCAACATATAAATGCATTAATGACTCTGTCCTACTTAGTTTTTTTCTACTTAAGTAAAAATCACCCATCAAACCAAAAATGTGAAATAGTCCTAATTATCAAAAGGCCATAAAACGTACTCCTGTTTGATCTGATATTAACTCAATAGTGCCCGGCAGGATTAAGCTTTGAAAGAATGCATTTCTTCAAGCTTTCTGTCTATACTGGACACAATTACTCTTGAAGTCTGAATATCATACTCAATATGAGCCACCTTTAGCTTTGTTTTTACAGTGTTACAGTAAGCATATGTATTTGTTTTTGTTTGTGTTCATTAGGATACAAAAAAACACAGGGAATATGCACACTGTATGAAAAATACAAAAACAATCAGAATTATATGTCTTCACAGGCAAAAGTCAGTATTTAGAGTGGCTTCTGTTTTCATGACAAGTATTCTAAATGATAAGAAACATTTGACATGTGTTGAGGGAAACCTGGTGTAAAGCATTAGAAGATAATTCCTGTAAATCTGGCATTATTTGCACAAATGATGTGTTCAGTACAAAGGGACAAGTATTTAGTGTGGCACTAAATACTTGTCACTTTGGTCTATACAAACTTTTTTCTAACATTTTATGACACTATTTGCATATTTCTTGCATATTACAGTTGTGTCTTGCAAAGAAATGCATTTATATGGTTATTATGACTTGGTAAAATAACAAATCTAAAGATACTTTTGCACAGTACTGTCAGTTCAGGACAGATAAATGCCTTAGGTGTTGGATTTGGGATTTGTAGCTCTATAACCAGAAATTTAGGATAATGTCAGCCTTTCCCGTTTGGTCCCTCTGTGTGTTTAACGTAATGTATGCTTTCCCCAGGAACTGGTGAAAGCGGGAAAAGCACTTTCATAAAGCAGATGCGGATCATCCATGGCCGCGGGTACTCTGAGGAGGACAAGCGAAGCTTCACCAGACTGGTCTACCAGAACATCTTCACAGCCATGCAGGCCATGATCCAGGCCATGAATGCATTACAAATCCCCTACAAGTATGAGCACAACAAGGTACACAGTCTCTCTCTTGTTCTGGTTAGCTCCCCGGCTGACGGGCCACGAGCTATTGTGAAGGTGCTGTGTCCATCTTCGTCTTCGTTGTTGCTGTCTTCGTCGCTGTCTTTGTTGTTGTCTTTGTTAGCAGTTTCTTCAAACATCTTCTCAGATGAAACTACTGGTCGGATTAATTTCAATTATGTATATATATATATCTTCCTTGGGACAATGTCTACAAAGATTATTCCCAGTTTTGAGAAATTTAGATTTTTGAATTTTTGACAAATTTTTGAAATATTAAAAATTTGCCTTTACTTATAATGGGCCATATTTTGATGGCTTATAACACTGAAATGATTAGAGATATCAATATAGTTACTGTTGAGCACTGATAGGAAGTCATATATGGACTTTCATTTAATTAGTTCAGTTATCCACCACCGAAAGTACCACCCACTTTTATTGGGAGATTGATCTCCTGCATCAAGACCACAGGACTCTAACATAGCAGCAGAACCTTAAAACGTTGCACATTCAACTTGTTAGTAGCCCCTTTTACACAGCACTTCTGTTCTGGGAATATTTCCCCTTTATTCCGGAACGTCGTCTGTGTAAATGAAATGGTGGATCATTTGGTCCCACCCTTATTGCAGCTCTGTAACGCCTCTGGAGGTAGTAACAGAGCCGTGGAATCATGATTCTGGAACACTATGTAAAAGGAACACCTCTCGTTCCGCGACCAAGGTGTGATGTATTGATGGCGTATTGCATGTGCGACCCCTGCGCCGGGTGGATTCAAAAATGAGTGCGGGCCATGTACAGTAAACAAACATATCAACATGACCAGAAAGATGTTGAATTGGGGAGATGTCGAGATCCGCGAGCTGTTGTCACTTTGGGCAGAGGACTCTATCCATGCTAACATTTGTGCAATGGTGAAAGACAGGCCGACTCCGGAGAGGTTTGCAAAACCGCTGGGCTCGGGGTATTTTCGACGTGTAAGTTATATGGCACGCTATCCACTGTGCTGTGTCACTGCCCCTTTGATTCCAGAAGGCAGGTCCGCTGTGTAAAAGTCCAGCTGGTCTCACCTCTGTTACTCCTTTAGCTTGACTGTGGAAAAAAGGTGGGATCACCATCTCACCTTTTTTCTGGGATCTCTGTGTAAAAGTGGCTGTAGATTCTTGATTGAACATGCCCATGAGGTACAGGGCCATTGGTCTTATTTTTTTTGTCTCTCTTTGTTTCCAAGAAAGTTTTTACCACACTGTGTCACAGAAGTCTGTACATGGTTTATTGTCTCTTACACTGACAAGAGCCTGCACTGTGTCTTCTTCACTGCGGAATACTTCTGGTAATTTGCAACAGTGTTTAGTTTTGCAATCGTGCTGCCAGAGTGTGATGTCCTTTTACAGAGCACGCTGTCTTCTGGAAAGTACGTATGATGTTACACTGCAGGCATGTGGAGACAGGTACTCCTCATCCAGAGGGAAGGTAACAGAATTCCTCATTAATCATAGAGGAATCTGTCCCATTCATACCAACAGCAGCAGCTTATTAATCACATAGGTCTGCTGCTGCACACAAATGTCCTACATTAGTTAAAGTTCCAGGTAGAGATACACTCAGGCAGAAACAGCTACACTTCCCGTGTCCTGTGACAAAAGGAGGAGGGGGAGTGTGCTGCTGATTAACTCAGTTTGAGTCAGCATGTACTGTATACATTACATTCTCAGAAGTTATGAAAACGCAGAGAGCTGGGAGTTTTTGGTAACAAGAAAAGGCAACTGTGTAGATGTATGTGCTGAGATGCAGGAAATTTGAGATGCAAAAGAAGAGTAATGGTTGCAGTGAATATTTGTGTCGAGTTGGAAGGTGAATGTGGGTTATAAGTAAGTTGCTGAGATGTTTTTGATTGAAGACGGCACAGAGAAGGGAACAGTGCAAGGATAAAGCCCTGAAGCAGGAGCCATGAAATCAATTTTAAAAGGTGCATGGAAAGTGAGAGGCTGTGGATGTGATGACTTCCTGCAGGAATGTTTATAAAGACAAAAAATAGCTTCTACAGATGCTTTTTTTTTTTTTTTAAATAGGTTCAATATCTGGTGCTGCTTTATGCCAGGCAAGATGGACACAAATGCTGCTGCAGCATCTGTGTGCATTTCTGCAAACACTTATATACAACATACATCTTAATAAAGTCATTCTTTATTGACTGCAGGGTTTTTCTTCTCTGTATTAAAGCACTGAGTGTTACAAGAAAAATACCTATAGATCAAAATTTGTTGCAATAATTTTCTCAGCCTGAATGTGAAAACACTTAATCAAAATGAAAAATCAAGCATTCAAACCTACACATCCATCATTATCAACTGCAACAATAATGGCAGTATTGAGTTCCTACGTCCATTTCTTCATAAAAGTGACCATCAACACCCAGTACACATATTGGCACGCAAGTACACATGTGCAGCAATGGAACTGAATATATTTATAATGAATCCAACTAAAACTGTACAGTTAATTATGAGCTAAATATTAGGACTTTCAGGAAGATGTAGATACTGGTTTACAAACCCAGAAGACACTGTTTTAAACTGTTGTTTGTGTATGTGATTGTATAAAATATACACTTTAAAAACAGGTGAAGGAGCTCAGTAGGAAAGTGAGACTACACGTATTCAGTTTCATTTACTGTGGAGACTTGGATTACTGAAGAACAGAAAAGCAACCTGTGGCTCAGTCTGAAGACACTGCTTTAAGTCCTGAGAGTCAAATCCTCACCTGATCGTAGCTTTTGTACTGTCATCATATAATGAATGTACTTTACAGACTTTAAAGTCGTTGCCAGTAAAGGTGCATCTGTGCACAGTGCGTTGTGGTGCATAATTCATAATTAAATCAGACTAACTTTATTACGTCTCTGGAAGCTGACAGATGCTGTTCTCGGCCTTTTGCTTCTTGGTCAGCCAGTCACACTGGAGGATCATGAATGCCTCTTGGTTGCTAATGGTGATTCTGCTGGTCAGCCCCAGTGTCAGACTTCAGCTTATATCAACCAATCCGTCAGATTTGAGAGATGTAGATTGATCACTGTTAGAATTTGTCTTTGACAAAGTGGGATGGATCTGTTGTTCTTCCTGGGTGCATTAAAATTACATGGCTGGTCCAAACTACTCAGCTCTTTTGACTTGAGCTGTGCTGTGCTGAGCTAGGCATTTTTTCAACATTTACAAGGATTTTTAATTTCATTTATTTGATGCACATTAACGAAACTGCAATATATCACAGCACAATAAATTACATACGACAAAATAGTACGTAGTGCAATTACTTACAGATGCTACAGCTGGTGTGTGCATTTGACCAACCTGTAAGCTTTATTCCAGAGTTAGGACTGGAATAAAGACTCCCTACACAGTGAAAGGCCAAAGCTTGTGTCCAAGATGTGCTGATGGTAGCCTTTACCCTGCCCTGTAGTATACCACTAAAGTCCATTTGGGAATTGGTTTGAAATGGAAGCAGTACCAGACTGATGAGCCTGCCTTCCAGGTTAATCTTTTCAGGATGCAACAGTGACCGTAATTACATGGATCTTAATATTCCACTAATAAATGGTATCACAGCCAAATCAGATTAAAAATACCACACGTAACTGCCTCAGTTAACAGAGAGGTGTAGAACATCCATTCAGCAGGAATATATTAACCATTAAAACCATTAAGATTTCAGAAGAACAAAGCTGGACCGCAGCTGAGCCATATACATTAAAGAGTTAAAGTTTGTTGAATGCTTGATAGTTAAAAGGATCATAATAATAGAAAAAAAAATGTTGTTGGTCCATCTTAGTTATTTTAATAAAAAGCTTGAAAATAGCTTCTTCATTTATTCGTCTTTTCTTGTAGAATGGGCAGTATTACTTTGCACACATCAAAAGTTACATTTTGATTAAACGCTGAGAACATGTGAATGCACATCTTATCAGTTCAGTGTCTATGTAAATACTCAAATTGGAAGTCTGTCAGAATAATTTCAATGGGATTGTAGGAGCAGAATGTGAATGAATCAGTTAGTTTATGTATAGTGTATAGGGCATCAGGTCTCACAGGGTAATTAGCGGTCATAAGTAAATGGTAGGAACCTTCCTTTGTTGGGTCAGGTGTTCCACCCAGAAGGGTAAACAGTTTTTGACCGCTGAAGCAGCTAGGTGCTGGAGTTACACATGTGGATGTTGGAGCGTTTTGGGAAACCCGTTCAAGTTTAATGGACACCAACATTTTGTGATGGAAAATAAATGGACTAAGTGTTCAACTGGCAAGTTTGACTCACACTTTGATTCGTCAGACACGGTAACAATCAGCCTGTCAATTAGGTCATCCCAGTGCAGCACCTCAGTGACTTAAAGCACTGGATTAGCCTCTACAGGGATTGAAGAAATTCTGCCCATATAACTACTAGGGCTGTGTATTGGAAAGAATCTGGCGATACGATACAAATCACAATACTAGGATCATGCTACGATATATCACGATATATCATGATACTGTTAAAAAGGCAATTTTTTGTTTGTTTCTTTTTTTAAATGACTATTTCCTTGAAGAATTTCATTACACCAGAAATATGCACAAATACTAAACACATTTTTATTTGATCACAACAGGATCTAATGCAATATCATAAAATTTTCCTGTGTTAAAACTTAAATCATATTTTACAAACATTACAGTTTAAGATCCTGTTCAAATGTTCATATTCTATCAGTTCATAACTAACATCATAACATTATTTTTGTCTAATCCCCACAAAGGAACTAACATTATTTAATAAAAGAGTGTTAAATAATTATAAATAAAATCTAAACAAAAAAACAAAAATTAACCTCCACAATATCTGCATTTGAAGAAACACCTAAAAGTATCAATACAGTACTTTTAAATATCGATACAGTATGGTGAAATGAAATATCGTAATATATTGCAGAACAGATATTTTCTTACACCCCGAATAACTACACCCAGTGATGCCATCAGACAGAACAAAAAGCCTGTGTGGTGGCAGTTGAATTGTTTTTTTCTTAAGTTGGTGTAACTCGTCAATCTATCTTATCATTATCAATCTGACTGATAACTCATCCATAAGACTGAAGACAATTTTAGTCATAACAGAACAGAATGAAGGCCTATTAGAAATAACTGTTCACTACTGACACAGCGGTTTTATCCTCAGTAAAACTTGAGAATGTAGCAGGATGTGAAAGGTTGGTAAATCCAGTGACATCATCCAGTCTTTTCCACTAACATCCACACTGAGCTCAACCTTTCATAACACACACCTATAAATACATGACCTCATGTCCATCTGAGTCTCATGCTATGACATGTGTTGTTGTGTTTTTCAGTCCCACGCCAAGATAGTCAATGAGGTTGATGTGGAGAAAGTCACCACATTCACAAAGCCATACGCGGATGCCATCAAGAGCCTGTGGGGTGACCCAGGGATTCAGGAATGTTATGATCGGAAGAGGGAATATCAGCTCTCTGACTCTACTAAATAGTGAGTGGAAACAGAGTAATAATAAATTTCATTGCCAAATATTTTGTTGAGCCATTTGTCTGTTTTATACTCAAAGAAGGGTCAGTTTCTGTGTTTATTATGTTTAAGGCTGTTGTGAAAGGGTAGTTAAAAATGAGAAATACTACTTAATGCTTTCTACAAAATTACATATGTTGAATTAACCAAAAGGGAAACATCCATGACTAAAGTCAAACTATTGACAAGCATTTTAGGTGTTCTAGTCTATGCTGGTTCTACATGTTATTCTGTCTTGATTTTCCTTGTATAGATTTCATAACCCTACATGGTCTCTCTCTGTTAATAGTTATCTGAACGACCTGGACCGAATTGCTGATCCTGCTTATGTGCCAACCCAGCAGGATGTTCTCAGGGTCAGGGTTCCCACCACAGGCATTATCGAGTACTTCTTTGACCTGGAGAATGTAGTGTTCCGGTGAGTCTTTCCTCTTCCTGTCTTTTTATATTATGAGGTAATAATCAATGAAAATCCTTTGAACTGTGGAAGGAAATGTAAGTCCAGAAGAGTTTATTGATTAAATGAAAGGGAAACAAATCTTTCTGTCGTCTTTTTGATAAAATATGTTGGAGTCTGGTTTAGACCAGCTCTAAATATAAAGTGTCATGAGATAACTTTTGTTATGATGTGGCGCTATAGAAATAAAATTTGATTGATTGAAGTCCCACATTAATATTAGGGGTGCAACGGTACACATCGTACTGAACAGTACGCCCCTCGTGGTTCAGTACGAGTATGTACAGCTCACTTGTCATTTTCAAATGATATTTCCGGACAACTTGTGTGCTCATATTAGAGCGTTGCAAGACGACTGACTTACAGAATTCTACTGTCATTGGTTGGAACCAGACGTGGAGCCCTGGCTGTGCACTGCACCCAGCCTGTTTGACTTAAACAGAACTCGGATCCAGTTCCAAGTAAGGGCTCATTTATGCTCTACGTTAAAGATGCAGATGAACGATACAGACGGAGCGTCCTGTCCGTCCCCTGTGTACATTATGCATATACTTCTGTCCGCTTTCCGGGAGCTCCTTACCCAGACGGAGAATACAGAGCAGTACCACCGGGAACCGTGGAGGCAGTGTCGAGATTTGAACCAAATAATTTCCATAAATAGTGGCACTTTTCAAAGAGTAACTGTGTGAGTTAGTGAAAAACTAGTAACATATTTATGACAACTACCATTCTGAATATTAACATTATTATCCACATTAGTAAAAGCTCCTCTGTCATCGCCATGTTTGTTGACTTTCTTCTTCTTCTTCTCAAAAAACTTTACTCTTCTTTGTGGTGTTTGGCCAGTATGGTAAATTAAGAGCGGCGCCCTCTGGTGGATTGATTGAGAAACACTTGTTCCAACGTACATGACGCATGGAAGTATGAAGGCAGTGATGCATGACAATGTTAAAAATGGACGTACCTATTAACGTACGTAAAGTGGGCATAAATGAGCCTTAAGGTTCTCCATCAGTTTCCAGTTATGTTTCGGCGCACAGGGCTCCAGCCGGGTTGTGCATCCGAACCGTACCATGAACCGTGACTCAAGAACTGCAAAATGTACCGAACCGTGGCTAACCTGTACTGTTGCATCCCTAGTTAATATATGTATTTGTCCCTCTGTATTAAGTCAGCACTTGTAATCAGCTGTCTGTATTCTTATAAGGCTCACTGTATTAATGATAAAATAAGTAACATCAAAACTAAAAGTCTGATGTAATATTTATTAAGGGAGTAGATGATCTGAAGTAATGCCAAAAAGTATCTATTTTTTCTTTATTAATGTTTACTGTTTTCTTCGCTCTACATTGACATAATAGTTTAAAGCTGTAAAAAAAAAGATTGATTATAAAAGTCATTTATTTTATTGGCTGAGTTCAAGGCCTTACAACATTTTCCTGTCTTCTTCTGAGTACTTTTGAGAAGTGAAACTTTCATTTCTCAGAATTTGGTTTTGTCTGCCAGGCAAAAGTAGAGAGTTTTCTGGTTATCATGGGATTGCAGGAGAAGCGCTAAAAGGCTCTTTCATTTCTACAAATGATTTTAGATACTACCACTACAAATGGAATTGGGCAGAAAGTTGATACAGCATTGATATTTTACCTGTAGCTGTAAGGTCTTCACCACTTAGTCTCTGTAATTCCATCCAGACTAACAGTCCAACAGGCTGTCAATCACTGATAGATGTGTTGAAGTGTCGGTTTAACCCCTTGGCTATAGGATGGTGGATGTGGGCGGCCAGCGTTCAGAGAGGAGAAAGTGGATCCATTGTTTTGAAAATGTCACATCCATCATGTTCCTGGTGGCGCTCAGTGAATATGATCAGGTCCTCGTCGAGTCAGCCAGTGAGGTGAGAAAATTCTTTTTATTTCAACGTCAGTCTCCTTATCAGGGTCATGAAAAAGTGGATTTTATTTTTCAGGGCTGGCAAAGTTAGTGGAGTAAGTTAGTAGACCTGTAACGGTACACGTAGCGAACCGAACCGTTTCGGTACACACCTGTTCGGTTCGGTACACAGCTGTACCGAAACGGCACAGTACGATGAGAAGAAGAAAAAGGAATGAAAGACGTCGTTCGATGCGAAACTTTAAATCCGCGCAAGTTTCACACGGACATATGGAAGGATGCACACATTGACCCGAAATATGAAATAGCAGTTGATATAAGGTTAAAAAAAACAAGAAATATGATGTGAACCTAGAAGGAAGAGACTGAAGACCCTCCACCATCAGTCCAGTCCAGTTTGGATCAGTTCAAGTTCAGGTGAAAGACAACGAGGAAAGAGACGTTAATAAGACGGACGTTGTTTGGCCCCTACGAACTATGATAGTTCTAAAACACTAACACTAGCTCTGTCTGTCTGTCTATCACGCACGCTGTATAATAGAGGAATAAATAGAACGTTGGAAGTATGTAAAGTTTCACTTTCGTTTCACGACAGCGTTAGTTACGTTAGTTATGGACTGCACCAGGTATATAACTGCGCCCCCCACCCCCCGGCTCTGACCAAAAAAAAAAAAAAAAAAATCCCCCATGCACACAGGCACACACAAATACACACAGTGTCCTAAACAGTTTGTTCTCTGTCCTAAAATAAATAATTTGGTTCACTGTGTTGTCAATGTTTCTCTTCAGTTTGTTTAAACAGAATACCAGTTTACCCTCTTGTTAATGTTGCACTTCATGTGGAATTTTTTTGTTATTTTTATGCAGAATGTGAACTGACAGAACTGTGATTAGATTTTTCTTGTTTGTTCAAAACTGCCTTTCAGGGAAAAGTGCAATACTAATGTTTAAAATACATTTAATATTAATAGTTAATTTTATTTTCTATTTGATTTGTAGCAGCAGAATTATATTATTCCTGTTTTTCTATATTCTATTGTCTCCAAAAATTGGGGGAGAAATGTTAAAAAATTCATAAATGCATTAATAGACATTTTGAGGGGTTTTCTTTCTTCCCGTACCGAACGGAAAAAAACCGAACGGTGGCTTTGAAAACTGTAAATGTACTGAACTGAAAATTTTGTGTACCGTTGCAGGCCTGTAAGTTAGAGGTCTGGAATTTTGGAAAAATCCTGATATTTAGACAAGGACAGATTGAAAAACTTTAAAAAAGAGAGCAGTTTGTTTTTTTTAATGTAGACTCATTTTATTTTCAAATGTATGTCATGTGAATGTCATATCTGTAACAGTTTACATCAGGGGTGTCAAACTCATTTTAGTTCAGGTTCCACATTCAGCCCAATGTGATCTGAAGTGGACCGGACCAGTAAGATAATAAGATAATAACATATATACAATGTCAACTCCAAACTTTTCTCTGTTTCAGAGTTTAAAAAGTAAAATTACATGATGAAAATATTTACATCTGCAAATTATCCTTCAAAAGTGACCTCAAATTTCATAAGAAAAACTAGAAAAGCACTCGGAGAGTGCAGACCTCCGGCAAGGCAGATCAGTCCCCCCCACCCCCGATCATCACCAAAATTTAATCAATTGTTCCTTGTGCCAGTATCAACATTTCCTGAAATTTTCATCCAAATCTGTCCATAACTTTTTGAGTTATCTTGCACATGGACAGACAGACAAAACGGACAAACAAACAAACCAACGCCGGCAAAAACATAACCTCCTTGGCGGAGGTAATAAGCGCAATTTTAACAATATCATGCCTCGGTTTTTCATTTACATGTGCATCACAACTTGCAGATCACAATAAATGTACAAAGGCACAAAACATTTAAGAACAGGCAGAATGTTGTTAAAAGTTTACTTTTAGTAATTTTACATTTCCAGTTGTTCATGGCTGTTCAGGTTATTCACATTTTTTGTGAAAGGATAGATGATTAAAAGATAGATGTGTAATTTTTACTTTTGGACACTAAAAAAGAACATTTTGGAGTTGTCATTATTAATAGGTTGCACTGGTCTACAAGTAAAATACTTCCAGAAATAAAAGTAGTGAAATTTTACCACGTGTGAGTCACTGATAAAGAAAAATCAAGTCAAAAAGGCTGTTTGGCTGAAGTTTGTAAGATCCAGTCTTGGGTCAAAATGTGAAATTCAAGAATTAATGAGAGAATTATTTTTACTCCAAAGGAATATTAGTCTCAGAGCTACCAGATCTACTTCAAAATACTGTCTGCACATGACAATACATTCACTTTACAGGTTCTATCTAGTGGAACATTTATAAATCTATTGTATAGATGTACATAAACCAATATATACATATATGTAATAACACTGTATCATATACCTTGAAAGCATCAGCAAACCCGCAGTTTTGTAATCTGTTTTCAGTTAATGGGATTAAAATACCTAATATTTAGCACATTTAATCTCTGAAGCAGATAATTTCTAAAAAATTGTAGACTAGTGTTATTATGATACTGTTTTACTAGTCCGACCCATTTAAGATCTTACTGGTGATTATTAATATGTTCAGTCTCATTTTTACATTTCATAACTTCATCCCACAGGCCGGATTGGAACCACTGGTGGGACAGTTTTGGCCCACGGGCCATATGTTTGACAGCCTTGGTTTACATTGTAGAGCACTTCTGTGTTTTGTAAGTTTATTCATGCAGTGTCTAAAGACAGTCCCAGATGTCAGTGAAATGATACCACTACTTATGTTTAGAGGATGTAAAAGGTTGCTGTTTGTCTGCTGACTTGGTTTTTGTGTGTGAACATCAGTGGAAACACTGCTTAAATGTTCTCATGTTCAGTCCGTTGTGAAGTGAAAATGGTTCTGTGAGGTTAATAAAAAGAAAATCCCACTTGGATGGATGCTGTTGTCTTGTGTCACTGTTAAGTCTGTTAGGTGGACATGATGACCTACATTTCTGCAGCATTGCACAAGGAAACCAAATGTGTGGTAATGGTGAAAATGTTGCTGTGTCCTCTGCAGCGGTGTCTGGAGTCCACCTGCAGGGGGAGCTGTTTAGTTGCTCTGTTCTGTAGAGGCTGTTCCCTTGATACTAGATTTTTATTTGCTCACACATACAAAACCCAGTGAAGCGCAGCTGTCAAACGACACATTCCATTCCATTTATGTTTGTCCTGAGATGTTTGTGTTTGTGTTTCTTCAAGAATCGAATGGAGGAGAGCATGGCCCTGTTCCGGACCGTCATAAACTACGAGTGGTTCAGAAGATCCTCAGTCATGTTGTTTCTGAACAAAATGGATCTGCTGGAGGAGAAAATCATGCATTCGCATTTAGTCGATTACTTCCCTGAATATGATGGTGAGAGATGAATGTATTATTTAACAGTTATTCAGTTCTTATTAAATATAAAGACAAAGTCTTTGTCCCTCCACTGTTTCAAGTCCGTTTTGTAAAGCACTGCCAGTCTTTTGAAGCTTTTATGTAACTCCTTGACTTTGTTTTCTTTTGTTCTTTTTTTGTTTTTTTTTTGTGCCCTGCGTCTCCTCCAGGCCCCCAGCAAGATGTCATGGCAGGAAGAGATTTCATCTTAAACATGTTTCTTTGTCTCAATTCCCTGGATGTGGAAAAAAAGATCTACTCCCACTTCACCTGCGCCACAGACACCAACAACATTCGATTTGTCTTCAGTGCAGTGAAAGATCACATCTTGCAGGAAAACCTGGCGGTGTACAACTTGGTTTAAAACTGCGGCGGTGCCACCGTAATTCAATCTGCATTGTACAGCTGGCGGTCAGGGGAGCTCTGCGGCGCTCGGGTTCACCTCACGCTGCCGCTCAACACTATAATCACCAAACAGGAAATGGAGAATCTACGGAGTGGTTCACCAAATGACTGCTGATGTATTTTGAATTTTCCTGTTAGGCTCTTTGAAACGGATGTCTCCAGCTATAATGAAGTGTGTCCTGACAATTAAAGTACTGCCTTAGTGGGAAGTCTATTATAGTATGCACTCTGAGATCTATGGAGCTCTTTAGTGGAGCTGGATAAATGCACATAGATGGATTGAGACGGGTGGAAGTATTCCAGTGGCTGCATAAGCCTCTGAGGACTGGTCATGTACTGGGTCTCCTCTTCAGTCAATCTGTGCATGTGAATGTAGATGCAGCGCAGCACCTCACACCACTAAAACCAACTCTGTCAGTTTATTTTTTTAATAGAATTTTTAGAATGGTTTCAAATACTCTAAATCAGGGGTCTCAAACATGCGGCCTGGGGACCAAATGCGGCCCGCCAAAGGTTCCTATCCGGCCCCTGGGATGAATTTGCAAAGTGTAAAAATTCAACAATTCAGGCAGTTGAACTCATTATAGTTCAGGTTCCACATACAGATCAATTTGATCTAAAATAAAATAGCAGCATAATACTCTAAAAAAAATCATGACTCAGTATGTTCTTGGTTTGATGTGAAAAAAATATTACACTATGCCTATAAACAAGGACAACTTCAAATTTTTGTCTTTATTTTAGTGCAAAAGATAACATTAAATTATGAAAATATTTACATTTACAAACTATCCTGTAACAATAAAATGTGAATAACCTGAACTAGAAAAGCACTCGGAGAGCGCAGACCTCGGCCAAGGCAGATCAGTGCCCCCCCCCCTCCACGATCACCACCAAAATTTAATCATTTGTTCCTTGTGCCAGTATCAACATTTCCTGAAATTTTCATCAAATCCATCCATAACTTTTTGAGTTATCTTGCACGCGGACAGACAGACAAACAAACCAACGCCAGCAAAAACATAACCTCCTTGGCGGAGGTAACTATGAGCAACCTGAAGTGTCTAAAGAAAATTATGCACAATTTGAACTATTTTCTGCCTGTTCTTCAGTGTCTTTGTAGATCTGATTCATAATGCACATGTAGAAATGATAAGTTGAGGCAGAATGTTGTTAAAATTGCACTTAAGAAATTTCAGTTTTTTGGAGTTGTCATTATTTATAGGTTATTCTGTTATTATTTTACTGGTCCGGCCCACTGGAGATCAAATCTGGTTGAATGTGGCCCCTGAAAGAAAATGAGTTTGAGACCCCTGCTCTAAATGCTGTCTGTGTCTTGTCTTGATGGGGAAGTAGTTGTAATCAACACTAATAACACATTTATCACAGTATTTATTTGCACACTGTATTTGTTTTTTTTAGCATCTATGTACGTGTTGACACCGTGTATTCTTACCTCACTCTTCATTTCCACAAACATGTTCTAATTCCATTGATCAGAACTCACTGTTTCTGGTGTTGAATCACTTGTGTACAAAGTGTAAACGATGTATTTCTATTAGAGGAGTTTTAAAGACTGAGAAAGCAGCGTCAACAACCCTCCATCCTTCACTAAAAAAACTACGTTCTACCAGATCTTAACTCTTTGACAGTTTTAAAAAGGGGATAACTGTAGAGCTGGTTCTTTCTGTTCAAAAGGTTTTTTTGTTTTTCAGTGGTTCCAGTGGAAAAGCCTGTATTAACCACAATCAAGATTCTGACAGAGTAAAAAATGACACGAGCTCTAATGAATCAGTCTATTTCTATGTAGATTAGACGCATTTCCAAGGGACTCCTCCAGTCAGCCCCACGAGAATCAACTCCAGCTGAAAAGGCCTGAGAACTGGCTTCATAATTTATCTAGATGCGTTTTGTAAATATCACATGGTACTGCTGTTCTGTTTTTTCTCCCTCCTTTGTTTGCATCAAGGTCAGTGTTGAAAGGGTAACCGCTACAGAGAACAATTGTGTTCAGTAATCTCCGAGGCATTAAACTAGTGCATACTTGATCCCATTTCATACAGTATGTTGTTCAGAGGTATCAAAGAAAATGCATGAAACGCTTCTGAGAGTGGATCTGTGGCATTCATGTTTACACAACCTTTTCCCTCTCACTTTACAGTCCAGTTTCTACCATTGAATTTCCACGTCTTTGTCACTGTTGCCTATGAATATCGTCTTCTGATGTGAACCGATGGTTCAAATAAACAGGTTTGTTGGTTGCTCAGGTTCTCATTTCATCTGTGTTTACCGTCCGCTCTGACCCTCTGGGCTTTGGCCATTCTACTGTTTGTTTTCAGTGTTTTCTTGGCTGCTCCATCAGCTCATCCAGATCACTGTTCGTCCTCAAATCCTCCTCTGTGATGCATCCATCTGGCTGGAGCCCGCAACAGCACACACTTCTGCAGTGGTCCAGATTTTCATTGTTACACAGGGAGAGGCAGTGTGGTACTTTAGGAGGAAGTCACACTGAAAATAGTAACGTCCGCAGCCAACGATGTGACGACAGTACAGTATGTGTTCAGTACTAATGCATGTATCATGTATCCTTCCACAGTACTACCAGATTACCTGTCTGGTTCGTTTTTACCCTCGGTCACACTGGCTGCAGGGTATTGTCATCAGCTGGTCGTCCGTCTGTTCATGTATGTGCAAAAACTTTGGCATGCACCACTGGTTCTCAACCACAGGGGGGCAGCAGAGAGTCAACAATGATAAGGTGAGGGGCGTTCACTCTCACTGTCTCAGCTTTATCGACACGTCCTCCACATACAGGTCTGTCATGTTACACAATTATGGTTTGAGGTCCTGGGGGGGTGTCCAGCACAACGTCCGTCTGTCCATCAGTATGTGCAAAAACATGGACTGAAAGACGAGGTTTTCAAGTGCAGGCACGTTATGTTTTTTATAATAAAGACATTGTCAAAAACTCTCCATCACAGTCATCTATGGAACAATTAAATGTCCTATTTGGCCGACCTATGAAAGATTAACAAGCAAAACGGTTTAGAACAAATGTACAAAACACACATTTCAATAAGTGAAAAATAGCGTACAATGACTTTTCTTATTGATTAGAATAAGCATCGCAGCAAAAAACAAAAAATTTCCCATTCATCACAAGTTTATCCAATTTAATCCTTATAAGGCACTCAGAAATACTCTGAAATTCAACATTTCAACCTTAGTGTGTTACTGGAGGACATAAGATGTTATTACTTTTATGAAATTTTTTATTTGTCTGATGTAGAAAATTAAGATTAATGAAGTTACTGTATTTGGCTCCTTACCCATAAGTGGGGAAAAGAAAATCCAAGAATCATATATTATATATATAGTTTTCTTCCGGAATACTTTTAGTTTGTTTGCTCTGTGTTTAATTTCCAAAATGAGGACAAATTGTAATAATGGACGTTTTTGTGATTAATTCCTAATATAAAGATAGACAAAAAAAAACAAAAAACGAAACAAAACACCTTTTCTAATGATACATGACTTTGTCCAACTTTGGCGCAGGTACATGGTTGAAACTGGACAGGTCACAAGTCTTCAGACTTCACTGAGCTCAATCTATTTCAGGATTTATTATGATATTTACAAAAACAGGTTTTTTTAATGATTTTTCATGATTTTCACATCATGTTCAGATTTAGGGGACTAGAGTGATCTATCTATCTATCTATCTATCTATCTATCTATCTATCTAGAGTGGAGAAAGGAATACACAACAAACAATAACTTAGATTTAGAAGTGTTAGGTAATTTATCTTGTTTTAAGAGTTCATTTCTTTTTTCTAAGTGTTTGTACATCTGTAGACATGTTTATTTCTAGATTTAACAATTTTAATTCAAGAAATCTTGTCAAGTGAAATTATCTTACTGCATGGACAGATATTTCACTTGTTTTGAAAAG